>NW_020649526.1:1556350-1732931 GCF_003573695.1 Papaver somniferum
TGCTTCATATTTTCTTGAATCAACTTACATAGAAATACAATTTTTACTAGACGTATTGCCTTAGAACATATTAATTGTAATTACAATACATTTCTCAAACTTTTTCTGTTAAAGATGAGTTTATCTAGTTTACAATTTAGTCTCAGAAATCAATTTCTGACTTATAACGAAGTGTATAGAGTTTTTTGAGTTAACGTATGTAAAATTCAACATTTTTATGAACTCTTTCTTTTTGTGTTGGCTTTGACTTTCTATTTGATTCAAGATAGATGAAATTTGTTAGGATTTGGATTAGTTTTGCATGGTCCTTCATCCTTCTTTTATTGTGAAATTTGACTTCCTTCATATTTTCTTGAATCAACGTACATAGAAACTTTTTCTGTTAAAGATGAGTTTATCTAGTTTACAATTTAGTCTCAGAAATAAATTGCGACTTATAACGAAATGTGTATACTTTTTTTAGTTAACGTATATCAAACTCAACATTTTTATGAACTCTTTCTTTTTGTGTTCGCTTTGTCTTTCTATTTGATTCAAGATAGATGAAATTTGTTAGGATTTGGATTAGTTCTGCATGATCTTTCATCCTTCTTCTATTGTGAAAGTTGACTTCCTTCATATTTTCTTGAATCAACGTACATAGAAATACATTTTTTAATAGACGTATTGCCTTAGAACATATTAATTGTAATTACAATACATTTTAAAACTTTTTTTGTTAAAGATGACTTTATCTAGTTTATAATTTAATCTCAGAAATAAATTTTCGACATATAACGAAATGTGTAGATTTTTTGAGTTAACGTATATAAAATTCAACATTTTTATGAACTCTTTCTTTTTGTGTTGGCTTTGTCTTAATATTTGATTCAAGATAGATGAAATTTGTTAGGATTTGGATTAGTTCTGCATGGTCTTTCTTCCTTCTTCTATTGTGAAAGTTGACTTCCTTCATATTTTCTTGAATCAACGTACATAGAAATACAATTTTTACTAGACGTATTGCCTTAGAACATATTAATTGTAATTACAATACATTTCTCAAACCTTTTCTGTTAAAGATGAGTTTATCTAGTTTACAATTTAGTCTCAGAAATCAATTTTCGACTTATAACGAAATGTGTAGACTTTTTTGAGTTAACGTATATAAAATTCAACATTTTTATGAAATCTTTCTTTTTGCGTTGGCTTTGTCTTTCTATTTGATTCAAGATAGATGAAATTTGTTAGCATTTGGATTAGTTCTGCATGGTCTTTCATCCTTCTTCTATTGTGAAATTTGACTTGCTTCATATTTTCTTGAATCAACTTACATAGAAATACAATTTTTACTAGACGTATTTTCTTAGAACATATTAATTGTAATTACAATACATTTCTCAAACTTTTTCTGTTAAAGATGAGTTTATCTAGTTTACAATTTAGTCTCAGAAATCAATTTCTGACTTATAACGAAGTGTATAGAGTTTTTTGAGTTAACGTATATAAAATTCAACATTTTTATGAACTCTTTCTTTTTGTGTTGGCTTTGTCTTTCTATTTGATTCAAGATAGATGAAATTTGTTAGGATTTGGATTAGTTCCGCATGGTCTTTCATCCTTCTTCTATTGTGAAAGTTGACTTCCTTCATATTTTGTTGAATCAACGTACATAGAAATACAATTTTTACTAGACCTATTGCCTTAAAACATATTAATTGTAATTACAATACATTTTCAAACTTTTTTTGTTAAAGATGACTTTATCTAGTTTAAAATTTAATCTCATAAATAAATTTTCGACTTATAACGAAATGTGTAGACTTTTTTGAGTTAACGTATATAAAATTCAACATTTTTATGAACTCTTTCTTATTGTGTTGGCTTTGTCTTTCTATTTGATTCAAGATAGATGAAATTTGTTAGGATTTGGATTATTTCTGCATGGTCTTTCATCCTTCTTCTATGGTGAAAGTTGACTTCCTTCATATTTTCTTGAATCAACGTACATAGAAATACAATTTTTACTAGACGTATTGCCTTAGAACATATTAAATTACAATACATTTCTCAAACTTTTTCTGTTAAAGATGAGTTTATCTAGTTTACAATTTAGTCTCAGAAATCAATTTCCGACTTATAACGAAATGTGTCAACATTTTTGAGTTAACGTATATAAAATTCAACATTTTTATGAACTCTATCTTTTTGTGTTGGCTATGTCTTTCTATTTGATTCAAGATAGATGAAATTTGTTAGGATTTGGATTAGTTCTGCATGGTCTTTCATCCTTCTTTTATTGTGAAATTTGACTTCCTTCATATTTCTTGAATCAACGTACATAGAAACTTTTCTGTTAAAGATGAGTTTATCTAGTTTGCAATTTAGTCTCAGAAATCAATTGCGACTTATAACAAAATGTGTAGACTTTTTTTAGGTAACGTATATCAAACTCAACATTTTTACGAACTCTTTCTTTTTGTGTTCGCTTTTTCTTTCTATTTGATTCAAGATAGATGAAATTTGTTAGGATTTGGATTAGTTCTGCATGATCTTTCATCCTTCTTCTATTGTGAAATTTGACTTCCTTCATATTTTCTTGAATCAACTTACATAGAAATACAATTTTTACTAGACGTATTGCCTTAGAAAATATTAATTGTAATTACAATACATTTCTCAAACTTTTTCTGTTAAAGATGAGTTTATCTAGTATACAATTTAGTCTCAGAAATCAATTTCCGACTTATAACGAAATGTGTCAACATTTTTGAGTTAACGTGTATAAAATTCAACATTTTTATGAACTCTATCTTTTTGTGTTGGCTATGTCTTTCTATTTGATTCAAGATAGATGAAATTTGTTAGGATTTGGATTAGTTCTGCATGGTATTTCATCCTTCTTTTATTGTGAAATTTGACTCCCTTCATATTTCTTGAATCAACGTACATAGAAACTTTTTCTGTTAAAGATGAGTTTATCTAGTTTACAATTTAGTCTCAGAAATCAATTGCGACTTATAACAAAATGTGTAGACTTTTTTTAGTTAACGCATATCAAACTCAAGATTTTTACGAACTCTTTCTTTTTGTGTTCGCTTTGTCTTTCTATTTGATTCAAGATAGATGAAATTTGTTAGGATTTGGATTAGTTCTGCATGATCTTTCATCCTTCTTCTATTGTGAAAGTTGACTTCCTTCATATTTTCTTGAATCAACGTACATAGAAATATAATTTTTAATAGACGTATTGCCTTAAAACATATTAATTGTAATTACAATACATTTTCAAACTTTTTTTTGTTAAAGATGACTTTATCTAGTTTACAATTTAATCTCAAAAATATATTTTCGACTTATAACGAAATGTGTAGACTTTTTTGAGTTAACGTATATAAAATTCAACATTTTTATGAACTCTTTGTTTTTGTGTTGGCTTTGTCTTTCTATTTGATTCAAGATAGATGAAATTTGTTAGGATTTGGATTAGTTCTGCATGGTCTTTCATCCTTCTTCTATTGTGAAATTTGACTTCCTTCATATTTTCTTGAATCAACGTACATAGAAACTTTTTCTGTTAAAGATGAGTTTATCTAGTTTACAATTTAGTCTCAGAAATCAATTGCGACTTATAACGAAATGTGTATACTTTTTTTAGTTAACGTATATCAAACTCAACATTTTTATGAACTCTTTCTTTTTATGTTCGCTTTGTCTTTCTATTTGATTCAAGATAGATGAAATTTGTTAGGATTTGGATTAGTTCTGCATGATCTTTCATCCTTCTTCTATTGTGAAAGTTGACTTCCTTCATATTTTCTTGAATCAACGTACATAGAAATACAATTTTTAATAGACGTATTGCCTTAAAACATATTAATTGTAATTACAATACATTTTAAAACTTTTTTTGTTAAAGATGACTTTGTCTAGTTTATAATTTAATCTCAGAAATAAATTTTCGACTTATAACGAAATGTGTAGATTTTTTGAGTTAACGTATATAAAATTCAACATTTTTATGAACTCTTTCTTTTTGTGTTGGCTTTGTCTTAATATTTGATTCAAGATAGATGAAATTTGTTAGCATTTGGATTAGTTCTGCATGGTCTTTCATCCTTCTTCTATTGTGAAATTTGACTTGCTTCATATTTTCTTGAATCAACGTACATAGAAATACAATTTTTACTAGACGTATTGCCTTAGAACATATTAATTGTAATTACAATACATTTCTCAAACCTTTTCTGTTAAAGATGAGTTTATCTAGTTTACAATTTAGTCTCAGAAATCAATTTTCGACTTATAACGAAATGTGTAGACTTTCTTGAGTTAACGATATAAAATTCAACATTTTTATGAACTCTTTGTTTTTGTGTTGGCTTTGTCTTTCTATTTGATTCAAGATAGATGAAATTTGTTAGGATTGGATTAGTTCTGCATGGTCTTTCATCCTCTTCTTCTATGTGAAATTTGACTTCATATTTTCTTGAATCAACGTACATAAAACTTTTCTGTTAAAGATGAGTTTATCTAGTTTACAATTTAGTCTCAGAAATCAAATTTCGACTTATAACGAAATGTGTAGACTTTTTGAGTTAACGTATATAAAATTCAACATTTTTATGAAATCTCTTTTTTGTTGGCTTTGTCTTTCTATTTGATTCAAGATAGATGAAATTTGTTAGGATTTGGATTAGTTCTGCATGGTCTTCATCCTTCTTCTATTGTGAAAGTTGACTTCCTTCATACTTGAATCAACGTACATAGAAATACAATTTTTACTAGATGTATTGCCTTAGAACATATTAATTATAATTACAATACATTTCTCAAACTTTTTCTGTTAAAGATGAGTTTATCTAGTTTACAATTAGTCTCAGAAATCAATTTTCGACTTATAACGAAATGTGTAGACTTTTTTGAGTTAACGTATATAAATTCAACATTTTTATGAAATCTTTCTTTTGCGTTGGCTTTGTCTTTCTATTTGATTCAAGATAGATGAAATTTGTTAGGATTTGGATTAGTTCTGCATGGTCTTTCATCCTTCTTCTATTGTGAAATTTGACTTGCTTCATATTTTCTTGAATCAACTTACATAGAAATACAATTTTTACTAGACGTATTGCCTTAGAACATATTAATTGTAATTACAATACATTTCTCAAACTTTTTCTGTTAAGATGAGTTTATCTAGTTTACAATTTAGTCTCAGAAATCAATTTCTGACTTATAACGAAGTGTATAGAGTTTTTGAGTTAACGTATAAAATTCAACATTTTTATGAACTCTTCTTTTGGTTGGCTTTGACTTTCTATTTGATTCAAGATAGATGAAATTGTTAGGATTTGGATTAGTTTTGCATGGTCTTCATCCTTCTTTATTGTGAAATTGACCCTTCATATTTCTTGAATCAACGTACATAGAAACTTTCTGTTAAAGATGAGTTTATCTAGTTTACAATTTAGTCTCAGAAATAAATTGGCGACTTATAACGAAATGTGTATATTTTTTAGTTAACGTATATCAAACTCAACATTTTTATGAACTCTTTCTTTTTGTGTTCGCTTTGTCTTCTATTTGATTCAAGATAGATGAAATTTGTTAGGATTTGGATGAGTTCTGCAGGATCTTCATCCTTCTTCTATTGTGAAAGTTGACTTCCTTCATATTTTCTTGAATCAACGTACATAGAAATACTTTAATAGACGTATTGCCTTAGAACATTTAATTGTAATTACAATACATTTAAACTTTTTTTGTTAAAGATGACTTTATCTAGTTTATATTAATCTCAGAAATAAATTTTCGACTTATAACGAAATGTGTAGATTTTTGAGTTAACGTATATAAAATTCAACATTTTTATGAACTCTTTCTTTTTGTGTGGCTTTGTCTTAATATTGATTCAAGATAGATGAAATTTGTTAGGATTTGGATTAGTTCTGCATGGTCTTTCTTCCTTCTTCTATTGTGAAAGTTGACTTCCTTCATATTTTCTTGAATCAACGTACATAGAAATACAATTTTTACTAGACGTATTGCCTTAGAACATATTAATTGTAATTACAATACATTCTCAAACCTTTTCTGTTAAAGATGAGTTTATCTAGTTACAATTTAGTCTCAGAAATCAATTTTCGACTTATAACGAAATGTGTAGACTTTTGAGTTAACGTATATAAAATTCAACATTTTTATGAAATCTCTTTTTGCGTTGGCTTTGTCTTCTATTTGATTCAAGATAGATGAAATTTGTTAGCATTTGGATTAGTTCTGCATGGGTCTTTCATCCTCTTCTATTGTGAAATTTGACTTGCTTCATATTTTCTGAATCAACTACATAGAAATACAATTTTTACTAGACGTATTCCTTAGAACATATTAATTGTAATTACAATACATTTCTCAAATTTTTCTGTTAAAGATGAGTTTATCTAGTTTACAATTTAGTCTCAGAAATCAATTTCTGACTTATAACGAAGTGATAGAGTTTTTTGAGTTAACGATATAAAATTCAACATTTTATGAACTCTTCTTTTTGTGTTGGCTTTGTCTTTCTATTTGATTCAAGATAGATGAAATTTGGTTAGGATTTGGATTAGTTCCGCATGGTCTGTCATCCTTCTTCTAGTGTGAAAGTTGACTCCTTCATATTTTTGGAATCAAGTACATAGAAATACAATTTTACTAGACTATTGCCTTAAAACATATTAATTGTAATTACAATAACATTTCTCAAACTTTTTTTGTTAAAGATGACTTTATCTAGTTAAAATTTATCTCATCAATAAATTCGACTTATAACGAAATGTGTGATTTTGAGTTAACGGATATAAAATTCAACATTTTTATGAACTCTTTCTTATTGTGTTGGCTTTGTCTTTCTATTTGATTCAAGATAGATGAATTTTGTTAGATTTGGATTAGTTCTGCATGGTCTTTCATCCTTCTTCTATTGTGAAAGTTGACTTCCGTCATATTTCTTGAATCAACGTACATAGAAATACAATTTTACTAGACGTATTGCCTTAGAACATATTAAATTACAATACATTTCTCAAACTTTTTCTGTTAAAGATGAGTTTATCTAGTTTACAATTTAGTCTCAGAAATCAATTTCCGACTTATAACGAAATGTGTCAACATTTTTGAGTTAACGTATATAAAATTCAACATTTTATGAACTCTATCTTTTGTGTTGGCTATGTCTTTCTATTTGATTCAAGATAGATGAAATTTGTTAGGATTTGGATTAGTTCTGCATGGTCTTTCATCCTTCTTTTATTGTGAAATTTGACTTCCTTCATATTTCTTGAATCAACGTACATAGAAACTTTTCTGTTAAAGATGAGTTTATCTAGTTTGCAATTTAGTCTCAGAAATCAATTGCGACTTATAACAAAATGTGTAGACTTTTTTTAGGTAACGTATATCAAACTCAACATTTTTACGAACTCTTTCTTTTTGTGTTCGCTTTTTCTTTCTATTTGATTCAAGATAGATGAAATTTGTTAGGATTTGGATTAGTTCTGCATGATCTTTCATCCTTCTTCTATTGTGAAATTTGACTTCCTTCATATTTTCTTGAATCAACTTACATAGAAATACAATTTTTACTAGACGTATTGCCTTAGAAAATATTAATTGTAATTACAATACATTTCTCAAACTTTTCTGTTAAAGATGAGTTTATCTAGTATACAATTTAGTCTCAGAAATCAATTTCCGACTTATAACGAAATGTGTCAACATTTTTGAGTTAACGTGTATAAAATTCAACATTTTTATGAACTCTATCTTTTTGTGTTGGCTATGTCTTTCTATTTGATTCAAGATAGATGAAATTTGTTAGGATTTGGATTAGTTCTGCATGGTATTTCATCCTTCTTTTATTGTGAAATTTGACTCCCTTCATATTTCTTGAATCAACGTACATAGAAACTTTTTCTGTTAAAGATGAGTTTTAGTTTACAATTTAGTCTCAGAAATCAATTGCGACTTATAACAAAATGTGTAGACTTTTTTTAGTTAACGCATATCAAACTCAGATTTTTACGAACTCTTTCTTTTTGTGTTCGCTTTGTCTTTCTATTTGATTCAAGATAGATGAAATTTGTTAGGATTTGGATTAGTTCTGCATGATCTTTCATCCTTCTTCTATTGTGAAGTTGACTTCCTTCATATTTTCTTGAATCAACGTACATAGAAATATAATTTTTAATAGACGTATTGCCTTAAAACATATTAATTGTAATTACAATACATTTTCAAACTTTTTTTTGTTAAAGATGACTTTATCTAGTTTACAATTTAATCTCAAAAATATATTTTCGACTTATAACGAAATGTGTAGACTTTTTTGAGTTAACGTATATAAAATTCAACATTTTTATGAACTCTTTGTTTTTGTGTTGGCTTTGTCTTTCTATTTGATTCAAGATAGATGAAATTTGTTAGGATTTGGATTAGTTCTGCATGGTCTTTCATCCTTCTTCTATTGTGAAATTTGACTTCCTTCATATTTTCTTGAATCAACGTACATAGAAACTTTTTCTGTTAAAGATGAGTTTATCTAGTTTACAATTTAGTCTCAGAAATCAATTGCGACTTATAACGAAATGTGTATACTTTTTTTAGTTAACGTATATCAAACTCAACATTTTTATGAACTCTTTCTTTTTATGTTCGCTTTGTCTTTCTATTTGATTCAAGATAGATGAAATTTGTTAGGATTTGGATTAGTTCTGCATGATCTTTCATCCTTCTTCTATTGTGAAAGTTGACTTCCTTCATATTTTCTTGAATCAACGTACATAGAAATACAATTTTTAATAGACGTATTGCCTTAAAACATATTAATTGTAATTACAATACATTTTAAAACTTTTTTTGTTAAAGATGACTTTGTCTAGTTTATAATTTAATCTCAGAAATAAATTTTCGACTTATAACGAAATGTGTAGATTTTTTGAGTTAACGTATATAAAATTCAACATTTTTATGAACTCTTTCTTTTTGTGTTGGCTTTGTCTTAATATTTGATTCAAGATAGATGAAATTTGTTAGCATTTGGATTAGTTCTGCATGGTCTTTCATCCTTCTTCTATTGTGAAATTTGACTTGCTTCATATTTTCTTGAATCAACGTACATAGAAATACAATTTTTACTAGACGTATTGCCTTAGAACATATTAATTGTAATTACAATACATTTCTCAAACCTTTTCTGTTAAAGATGAGTTTATCTAGTTTACAATTTAGTCTCAGAAATCAATTTTCGACTTATAACGAAATGTGTAGACTTTCTTGAGTTAACGTATATAAAATTCAACATTTTTATGAACTCTTTGTTTTTGTGTTGGCTTTGTCTTTCTATTTGATTCAAGATAGATGAAATTTGTTAGGATTTGGATTAGTTCTGCATGGTCTTTCATCCTTCTTCTATTGTGAAATTTGACTTCCTTCATATTTTCTTGAATCAACGTACATAGAAACTTTTTCTGTTAAAGATGAGTTTATCTAGTTTACAATTTAGTCTCAGAAATCAAATTTCGACTTATAACGAAATGTGTAGACTTTTTTGAGTTAACGTATATAAAATTCAACATTTTTATGAAATCTTTCTTTTTGTGTTGGCTTTGTCTTTCTATTTGATTCAAGATAGATGAAATTTGTTAGGATTTGGATTAGTTCTGCATGGTCTTTCATCCTTCTTCTATTGTGAAAGTTGACTTCCTTCATACTTTCTTGAATCAACGTACATAGAAATACAATTTTTACTAGATGTATTGCCTTAGAACATATTAATTATAATTACAATACATTTCTCAAACTTTTTCTGTTAAAGATGAGTTTATCTAGTTTACAATTTAGTCTCAGAAATCAATTTTCGACTTATAACGAAATGTGTAGACTTTTTTGAGTTAACGTATATAAAATTCAACATTTTTATGAAATCTTTCTTTTTGCGTTGGCTTTGTCTTTCTATTTGATTCAAGATAGATGAAATTTGTTAGGATTTGGATTAGTTCTGCATGGTCTTTCATCCTTCTTCTATTGTGAAATTTGACTTCCTTCATATTTTCTTGAATCAACTTACATAGAAATACAATTTTTACTAGACGTATTGCCTTAGAACATATTAATTGTAATTACAATACATTTCTCAAACTTTTTCTGTTAAATGAGTTTATCTAGTTTACAATTTAGTCTCAGAAATCAATTTCGACTTATAACGAAATGTGTCTTTTTTGAGTTAACGTATATAAAATTCAACATTTTTATGAACTCTTTCTTTTTGTGTTGGCTTTGTCTTTCTATTTGATTCAAGATAGATGAAATTTGTTAGGATTTGGATTAGTTCTGCATGGTCTTTCATCCTTCTTCTATTGTGAAATTTGACTTCCTTCATATTTTCTTGAATCACGTACAAGAAATACAATTTTTACTAGACGTATTGCCTTAAACATATTAATTGTAATTACAATACATTTTCAAACTTTTTTGTTAAAGATGAGTTTATCTAGTTTACAATTTAGTCTCAGAAATCAATTTCGACTTATAACGAAATGTGTAGACTTTTTTGAGTTAACGTATATAAAATTCAACATTTTATGAACTCTTTCTTTTTGTGTTGGCTTTGTCTTTCTATTTGATTCAAGATAGATGAAATTTGTTAGGATTTGGATTAGTTCTGCATGGTCTTTCATCCTTCTTCTATTGTGAAATTTGACTTCCTTCATATTTTCTTGAATCAACGTACATAGAAATACAATTTTTACTAGACGTATTGCCTTAGAACATATTAATTGTAATTACAATACATTTTCAAACTTTTTCTGTTAAAGATGAGTTTATCTAGTTTACAATTTAGTCTCAGAAATCAATTTTCGACTTATAAAAATTGTAGACTTTTTTGAGTTAACGTATATAAAATTCAACATTTTTATGAACTCTTTCTTTTTGTTGGCTTTGTCTTTCTATTTGATTCAAGATAGATGAAATTTGTTAGGATTTGGATTAGTTCTGCATGGTCTTTCATCCTTCTTCTATTGTGAAATTTGACTTGCTTCATATTTTCTTGAATCAACTTACATAGAAATACAATTTTTACTAGACGTATTGCCTTAGAACATATTAATTGTAATTACAATACATTTCTCAAACTTTTTCTGTTAAAGATGAGTTTATCTAGTTTACAATTTAGTCTCAGAAATCAATTTCTGACTTATAACGAAGTGTATAGAGTTTTTTGAGTTAACGTATATAAAATTCAACATTTTTATGAACTCTTTCTTTTTGTGTTGGCTTTGTCTTTCTATTTGATCCAAGATAGATGAAATTTGTTAGGATTTGGATTAGTTCCGCATGGTCTTTCATCCTTCTTCTATTGTGAAAGTTGACTTCCTTCATATTTTCTTGAATCAACGTACATAGAAATACAATTTTTACTAGACCTATTGCCTTAAAACATATTAATTGTAATTACAATACATTTTCAAACTTTTTTTTTTAAAGATGACTTTATCTAGTTTAAAATTTAATCTCAGAAATAAATTTTCGACTTATAACGAAATGTGTAGACTTTTTTGAGTTAACGTATATAAAATTCAACATTTTTATGAACTCTTTCTTTTTGTGTTGTCTTTGTCTTTCTATTTGATTCAAGATAGATGAAATTTGTTAGGATTTGGATTAGTTCTGCATGGTCTTTCATCCTTCTTCTATGGTGAAAGTTGACTTCCTTCATATTTTCTTGAATCAACGTACATAGAAATACAATTTTTACTAGACGTATTGCCTTAGAACATATTAATTGTAATTACAATACATTTCTCAAACTTTTTCTGTTAAAGATGAGTTTATCTAGTTTACAATTTAGTCTCAGAAATCAATTTCCGACTTATAACGAAATGTGTCAACATTTTTTAGTTAACGTATATAAAATTCAACATTTTTATGAACTCTATCTTTTTGTGTTGGCTATGTCTTTCTATTTGATTCAAGATAGATGAAATTTGTTAGGATTTGGATTAGTTCTGCATGGTCTTTCATCCTTCTTTTATTGTGAAATTTGACTTCCTTCATATTTCTTGAATCAACGTACATAGAAACTTTTTCTGTTAAAGATGAGTTTATCTAGTTTGCAATTTAGTCTCAGAAATCAATTGCGACTTATAACAAAATGTGTAGACTTTTTTTAGTTAACGTATATCAAACTCAACATTTTTACGAACTCTTTCTTTTTGTGTTCGCTTTGTCTTTCTATTTGATTCAAGATAGATGAAATTTGTTAGGATTTGGATTAGTTCTGCATGATCTTTCATCCTTCTTCTATTGTGAAATTTGACTTCCTTCATATTTTCTTGAATCAACTTACATAGAAATACAATTTTTACTAGACGTATTGCCTTAGAACATATTAATTGTAATTACAATACATTTCTCAAACTTTTTCTGTTAAAGATGAGTTTATCTAGTATACAATTTAGTCTCAGAAATCAATTTCCGACTTACAACGAAATGTGTCAACATTTTTGAGTTAACGTATATAAAATTCAACATTTTTATGAACTCTATCTTTTTGTGTTGGCTATGTCTTTCTATTTGATTCAAGATAGATGAAATTTGTTAGGATTTGGATTAGTTCTGCATGATCTTTCATCCTTCTTCTATTGTGAAAGTTGACTTCCTTCATATTTTCTTGAATCAACGTACATAGAAATACAATTTTTAATAGACGTATTGCCTTAAAACATATTAATTGTAATTACAATACATTTTCAAACTTTTTTTGTTAAAGATGACTTTATCTAGTTTACAATTTAATCTCAAAAATATATTTTCGACTTATAACGAAATGTGTAGACTTTTTTGAGTTAACGTATATAAAATTCAACATTTTTATGAACTCTTTGTATTTGTGTTGGCTTTGTCTTTCTATTTGATTCAAGATAGATGAAATTTGTTAGGATTTGGATTACTTCTGCATGGTCTTTCATCCTTCTTCTATTGTGAAATTTGACTTCCTTCATATTTTCTTGAATCAACGTACATAGAAACTTTTTCTGTTAAAGATGAGTTTATCTAGTTTACAATTTAGTCTCAGAAATCAATTGCGACTTATAACAAAATGTGTAGACTTTTTTTAGTTAAAGTATATCAAACTCAACATTTTTATGAACTCTTTCTTTTTGTGTTCGCTTTGTCTTTCTATTTGATTCAAGATAGATGAAATTTGTTAGGATTTGGATTAGTTCTGCATGGTCTTTCATCCTTCTTCTATTGTGAAAGTTGACTTCCTTCATATTTTCTTGAATCAACGTACATAGAAATACAATTTTTACTAGACGTATTGCCTTAGAACATATTAATTGTAATTACAACACATTTCTCAAACTTTTTCTGTTAAAGATGAGTTTATCTAGTTTACAATTTAGTCTCAGAAATCAATTTCTGACTTATAACGAAGTGTATAGAGTTTTTTGAGTTAACGTATATAAAATTCAACATTTTTATGAACTCTTTCTTTTTGTGTTGGCTTTGTCTTTCTATTTGATTCAAGATAGATGAAATTTGTTAGGATTTGGATTAGTTTCGCATGGTCTTTCATCCTTCTTCTATTGTGAAAGTTGACTTCCTTCATATTTTCTTGAATCAACGTACATAGAAATACAATTTTTACTAGACCTATTGCCTTAAAACATATTAATTGTAATTACAATATATTTTCAAACTTTTTTGTTAAAGATGACTTTATCTAGTTTAAAATTTAATCTCAGAAATAAATTTTCGACTTATAACGAAATGTGTAGACTTTTTTGAGTTAACGTATATAAAATTCAACATTTTTATGAACTCTTTCTTTTTGTGTTGGCTTTGTCTTTCTATTTGATTCAAGATAGATGAAATTTGTTAGGATTTGGATTACTTCTGCATGGTCTTTCATCCTTCTTCTATTGTGAAATTTGACTTCCTTCATATTTTCTTGAATCAACGTACATAGAAACTTTTTCTGTTAAAGATGAGTTTATCTAGTTTACAATTTAGTCTCAGAAATCAATTGCGACTTATAACAAAATGTGTAGACTTTTTTTAGTTAACGTATATCAAACTCAACATTTTTATGAACTCTTTCTTTTTGTGTTGGCTTTGTCTTTCTATTTGATTCAAGATAGATGAAATTTGTTAGGATTTGTATTAGTTCTTCATGGTCTTTCATCCTTCTTTTATTGTGAAATTTGACTTCCTTCATATTTTCTTGAATCAACGTACATAGAAATGCAATTTTTACTAGACGTATTGCCTTAGAACATATTAATTGTAATTACAATACATTTCTCAAACTTTTTCTGTTAAAGATGAGTTTATCTAGTTTACAATTTAGTCTCAGAAATCAATTTCTGACTTATAACGAAGTGTATAGAGTTTTTTGAGTTAACGTATATAAAATTCAACATTTTTATGAACTCTTTCTTTTTGTGTTGGATTTGTCTTTCTATTTGATTCAAGATAGATGAAATTTGTTAGGATTTGGATTAGTTCCGCATGGTCTTTCATCCTTCTTCTATTGTGAAAGTTGACTTCCTTCATATTTTCTTGAATCAACGTACATAGAAATACAATTTTTACTAGACCTATTGCCTTAAAACATATTAATTGTAATTACAATACATTTTCAAACTTTTTTTGTTAAAGATGACTTTATCTAGTTTAAAATTTAATCTCAGAAATAAATTTTCGACTTATAACGAAATGTGTAGACTTTTTTGAGTTAACGTATATAAAATTCAACATTTTTATGAACTCTTTCTTTTTGTGTTGTCTTTGTCTTTCTATTTGATTCAAGATAGATGAAATTTGTTAGGATTTGGATTAGTTCTGCATGGTCTTTCATCCTTCTTCTATGGTGAAAGTTGACTTCCTTCATATTTTCTTGAATCAACGTACATAGAAATACAATTTTTACTAGACGTATTGCCTTAGAACATATTAATTGTAATTACAATACATTTCTCAAACTTTTTCTGTTAAAGATGAGTTTATCTAGTTTACAATTTAGTCTCAGAAATCAATTTCCGACTTATAACGAAATGTGTCAACATTTTTTAGTTAACGTATATAAAATTCAACATTTTTATGAACTCTATCTTTTTGTGTTGGCTATGTCTTTCTATTTGATTCAAGATAGATGAAATTTGTTAGGATTTGGATTAGTTCTGCATGGTCTTTCATCCTTCTTTTATTGTGAAATTTGACTTCCTTCATATTTCTTGAATCAACGTACATAGAAACTTTTTCTGTTAAAGATGAGTTTATCTAGTTTGCAATTTAGTCTCAGAAATCAATTGCGACTTATAACAAAATGTGTAGACTTTTTTTAGTTAACGTATATCAAACTCAACATTTTTACGAACTCTTTCTTTTTGTGTTCGCTTTGTCTTTCTATTTGATTCAAGATAGATGAAATTTGTTAGGATTTGGATTAGTTCTGCATGATCTTTCATCCTTCTTCTATTGTGAAATTTGACTTCCTTCATATTTTCTTGAATCAACTTACATAGAAATACAATTTTTACTAGACGTATTGCCTTAGAACATATTAATTGTAATTACAATACATTTCTCAAACTTTTTCTGTTAAAGATGAGTTTATCTAGTATACAATTTAGTCTCAGAAATCAATTTCCGACTTACAACGAAATGTGTCAACATTTTTGAGTTAACGTATATAAAATTCAACATTTTTATGAACTCTATCTTTTTGTGTTGGCTATGTCTTTCTATTTGATTCAAGATAGATGAAATTTGTTAGGATTTGGATTAGTTCTGCATGATCTTTCATCCTTCTTCTATTGTGAAAGTTGACTTCCTTCATATTTTCTTGAATCAACGTACATAGAAATACAATTTTTAATAGACGTATTGCCTTAAAACATATTAATTGTAATTACAATACATTTTCAAACTTTTTTTGTTAAAGATGACTTTATCTAGTTTACAATTTAATCTCAAAAATATATTTTCGACTTATAACGAAATGTGTAGACTTTTTTGAGTTAACGTATATAAAATTCAACATTTTTATGAACTCTTTGTATTTGTGTTGGCTTTGTCTTTCTATTTGATTCAAGATAGATGAAATTTGTTAGGATTTGGATTACTTCTGCATGGTCTTTCATCCTTCTTCTATTGTGAAATTTGACTTCCTTCATATTTTCTTGAATCAACGTACATAGAAACTTTTTCTGTTAAAGATGAGTTTTCTAGTTTACAATTTAGTCTCAGAAATCAATTGCGACTTATAACAAAATGTGTAGACTTTTTTAGTTAAAGTATATCAAACTCAACATTTTATGAACTCTTTCTTTTTGTTCGCTTTGTCTTTCTATTTGATTCAAGATAGATGAAATTTGTAGGATTTGGATTAGTTCTGCATGGTCTTTCATCATCCTTCTTCTATTGTGAAAGTTGACTTCCTTCATATTTTCTTGAATCAACGTACATAGAAATACAATTTTTACTAGACGTATTGCCTAGAACATATTAATTGTAATTACAACACATTTCTCAAACTTTTTCTGTTAAAGATGAGTTTATCTAGTTACAATTTAGTCTCAGAAATCAATTTCTGACTTATAACGAAGTGTATAGAGTTTTTGAGTTAACGTATATAAAAATTCACATTTTATGAACTCTTTCTTTTTGTGTTGGCTTGTCTTTCTATTTGATTCAAGATAGATGAAATTGTTAGGATTTGTATTAGTTCTTCATGGTCTTTCATCCTTCTTTTATTGTGAAATTTGACTTCCTTCATATTTTCTTGAATCAACGTACATAGAAATGCAATTTTTACTAGACGTATTGCCTTAAACATATTAATTGTAATTACAATACATTTCTCAAACTTTTCTGTTAAAGATGAGTTTATCTAGTTACAATTTAGTTCAGAAATCAATTTCTGACTTATAACGAAGTGTATAGAGTTTTTTGAGTTAACGTATATAAATTCAACATTTTATGAACTCTTTCTTTCTATTTGATTCAAGATAGATGAAATTTGTTAGGATTTGGATTAGTTTGCATGGTCTTTCATCCTTCTTCTATTGTGAAAGTTGACTTCCTTCATATTTTCTTGAATCAAGTACATAGAAATACAATTTTTACTAGACCTATTGCCTTAAAACATATTAATTGTAATTACAATATATTTTCAAACTTTTTTGTTAAAGATGATTTATCTAGTTTAAAATTTAATCTCAGAAATAAATTTTCGACTATAACGAATGTGTAGACTTTTTTGAGTTAACGTATATAAAATTAACAATTTTTATGAATCTTTCTTTTGTGTTGGCTTTGTCTTTCTATTTGATTCAAGATAGATGAAATTTGTAGGATTTGGATTACTTCTGCATGGTCTTTCATCCTTCTTCTATTGTGAAATTTGACTTCCTTCATATTTTCTTGAATCAACGTACATAGAAACTTTTTCTGTTAAAGATGAGTTTATCTAGTTTACAATTTAGTCTCAGAAATCAATTGCGACTTATAACAAAATGTTAGACTTTTTTTAGTTAACGTATATCAAACTCAACATTTTTATGAACTCTTTCTTTTTTGTTGGCTTTGTCTTTCTATTTGATTCAAGATAGATGAAATTTGTTAGGATTTGTATTAGTTCTTCATGGTCTTTCATCCTTCTTTTATTGTGAAATTTGACTTCCTTCATATTTTTCTTGAATCAACGTACATAGAAATGCAATTTTTACTAGACGTATTGCCTTAGAACATATTAATTGTAATTACAATACATTTCTCAAACTTTTTTGTTAAGATGAGTTTATCTAGTTTACAATTTAGTCTCAGAAATCAATTTCTGACTTATAACGAAGTGTATAGAGTTTTTTGAGTTAACGTATATAAAATTCAACATTTTTATGAACTCTTTCTTTTGTGTTGGCTTTGTCTTTCTATTTGATTCAAGATAGATGAAATTTGTTAGGATTTGGATTAGTTTCGCATGGTCTTTCATCCTTCTTCTATTGTGAAAGTTGACTTCCTTCATATTTTCTTGAATCAACGTACATAGAAATACAATTTTTACTAGACCTATTGCCTTAAAACATATTAATTGTAATTACAATATATTTTCAAACTTTTTTGTTAAAGATGACTTTATCTAGTTTAAAATTTAATCTCAGAAATAAATTTTCGACTTATAACGAAATGTGTAGACTTTTTTGAGATAACGTATATAAAATTCAACATTTTTATGAACTCTTTCTTTTTGTGTTGGCTTTGTCTTTCTATTTGATTCAAGATAGATGAAATTTGTTAGGATTTGGATTAGTTCCGCATGGTCTTTGATCCTTCTTCTATTGTGAAAGTTGACTTCCTTCATTTTTTCTTGAATCAAAGTACATAGAAATACAATTTTTACTAGACCTATTGCCTTAAAACATATTAATTGTAATTACAATACATTTTCAAACTTTTTTTGTTAAAGATGACTTTATCTAGTTTAAAATTTAATCTCAGAAATAAATTTTCGACTTATAAGGAAATGTGTAGACTATTTTGAGTTAACGTATATAAAATTCAACATTTTTATGATCTCTTTCTTTTTGTGTTGGCTTTGTCTTTCTATTTGATTCAAGATAGATGAAATTTGTTAGGATTTGGATTAGTTCTGCATGGTCTTTCATCCTTCTTCTATTTTTTTTTTTTGCTAAGTCAAGAAAATATATTGATAAAAAAGATATTTACAAGATAGGTGAAGGAGAAAAGGGATCAGAGAAACCCCTAAAAAACTCCTAAAACCTATTTAAAACGATAATAAATTACATTTGGAAACTCAATAGAACTTAAAAAAACTGGTCGACCTTCAAATTGAAAACCAACCCCGTCCTCTAGTAAACAACCACGCTTTGCCACTGCATCAGCTGCAAAATTTGCCTCTCTAAAAGAATATTCAAAACGAATTGAACCATATAAACCTTTAACTTCCATCCATCTTTGCCTAGCAAACCAAGGAACGTTATCTTCTTCCAAAGCTTTCAACACACTTGTAGAATCTGATCTAATAACAATGCAAGCATATCCCCACTGAACTGCCCACTCCATACCCACAATAATACCATACAATTCAGACAAATAATTAGAAGTAACTCCCAACCACCATACACATTGCACCTACCACTTCACAATGTGCATTCCTTGCAACAACACCAGCTCCCGCCACCCCAGGATTACCTCTTGAGGCGGCCATCCGTGCAAAAGCAATTCATTATCATTAGGTGGAAACCAGAAAGAAACACTCCTTGGGATCAGTGAACTTCACCTTTCTATGCCGCACCCTAAAAAACTCCAGAATTCTCAAATCATCCATAGAATTATGCATATAACTCTTCATACGAACTGAATAATCTTGCATCAAACTAAAAACACGTTTTTGAAATAAAGACCAACAAGGTTCTTCTTTTCATACACTTTTTTGTTCCTAGTGAACCATAATTCTGATCGCACAACCAAATTCACTACCAACCACAAATCCTTAACAATACCACTATGATTTTTTGCCTTTTGGTAAGAAGTAATGATATCATAATTAGGTTTAATTTTGAAAATACCTTCAATCCACTCCCAAGCTTGACGCGCAAAATTACAGCTCCAAAGAATATGATGGAGAGACTCCTCCTCAATCTGACACACACTACATTTAGATGCAAGTTGAATTTTAAATCTACTACGTACCTTATCAAGAGTAGCACACGCACCACGAATAAACTTCCAGTTTGAGCCGCCAATGAAGGATGCACCACCCTCTTCCATAACAACCCCGCCTCCTTCAAAATAGGATATTTCTTCCTAATCAATTCCCTAGCTGACTTGACAGAAAATTTACCTTGTAAATCAGGCATCCAAAAACGCCTATCCACTCCCATATGAATTTTTGGTAAATCCTGTTGCACCACACCAGCACTTAAAAGGAGTTGTGAATGAACTCCATGAATCTGCCAATCACCTTGCACAATAATATCACAAACACGAGCTGATCTGTCTAAATCCATGCGATTTAAAACACTAGCTAAGGTTGTATTTCCATACCATATATCAAAGAATAAAGAGTATCCCTACCGTCACCAATAAAACATTCGTGTTGTCCACCATCTCCTTATGAACCCAACGAAGACCAGGAAGAATAGAAGATTTCACCCCTGCCATCTTAATACGACCATCCCTACAAGTGAATTTGGCTTCCAAAAACCTCGCCCACCTCTTCGAGAAGATTTTATAGCCCACCACAATTTCATCAGCAAAGCTTTATTCATAGTCCTTAGGCTAGTGATCCCAAGACCACCTTCCTTTAAAGGACTACAAATCTTATCAAAACCAACTACAAAAGCTCTAGAAAGATTAGAATCACCCGACCACAGAAAATTACGAATCACACGCTCACATGAAGTGTGAATTTTACCGGCCATTTGTACACAGCCATGTTATGAATAGAATAACTCGAAAGAACATTCTTAACAAGCACAACCCTATCTGAAAAGATAACATCTTACCTTTCAGAACCGAAAGTTGATCCCTCAACTTATCAACAACGTTGCTGATGTGACTATACTTAACCATCCCCGGCATCACCTTAACTCCCAAATATCTATCAGGAAAGTTAGAAATTGCCATACCTAAGAAAGTTGCAATGGTCTGGCGCCTACTCAAAGTCCCACCACCGAAGTAGATCTTGCTCTTCTCCCTACAAACCCTCTGACCAGAAGCTTGTTGGTAATTCTCCAAAAGTTTCACCAGATTCTTCACACTCTTCATATTTCCCTTGCAAAAAATCATAATATCATCAGCAAAAAATAAATGAGTAGGAGCAATACCCTTACGTTTTACCATATAAGCATATCCTTATTCTGAAAGAGTTTAGTGATGTTGCGGCTAAGCACATCCTCAATCAAAACAAAAATAGAGGAGATAGAGGATCCCCCTGCCGTAAACCCCTATTAATCTTGAAATAACCCTCCGGACTACCATTAAGAAGAATAGAAATACGCGCCGAATCCAGAATTTTCCAAATCCAAGAGCACCAATCTTCAGAAAAACCATACCTTCTAAAAACCTCAAGAACAAAAGACCAGCTCACCGTATCAAAAGCCTGAGAGATATCAAGCTTCAAACCCAAATTACCATCCTTCCTTTTGATGTGCAATTCATTCACCATCTCAGAAGCTAAACTAATATTCTCATGGATATTCCTTCCCTTCATGAAAGCCACTTGCTCTTCAGACACCAACTTTCCCAACACCGTACCAAGCCTAGTAGCCAAGATTTTAGTAAAAATCTTAAAAAAGAAATTACTTAAACCAATCGGCCTAAAGTTCTTCAACCTAGCAGCTCCCCTAACCTTTGCAAGCAAAAGAATAAGACTAGAATTAACCCCATTAGGAATGGTTTTAGAGACCAGCAATAAGTAACCGCTAAAATCAGATCCTTTGAATAATCTCCCAACAATGTCTATAAAAACACCCCGAGAAACCATCTGGACCTGGCGCACTATCAGCTCCCAAATCAAAAACCGCCTGTTTAATCTCATCACAAGTAGGAATAGCATCCAACATATGCGACTCTTCCACAGTAATAGAAACATGATCATAATCAAAAAGAGTTTCACTTACCTGACCATCCTCACCATTGAATTTAGCCTGATAGTAAGAAACCACATGAGCACTAAGATGAACCGGATCAGTAATAGTACTCCCATCTTCAGCAACAAGCTCCTCCGAGATTGTATTAGCACTTCTACGAATTTTAATAGAGTTGTGAAAGAAAGAAGTGTTACTAGAACCCTCCAACAACCACTGATTTCTAGATTTTTGCTTTAACATTATATGCTGCTGCCTTTGAATATCTTGAACCTCAACAAGAGCATCCTTCATATTATTAAGTTTTGAAACATCAAACGGATCTTCATCAGAATTTCTACTAGCTACCTCAAACTTAAGCGTTGCTTGCTTTAGCTCGCATTGACATTACCAAAAACCATTTGATTCCATAACTTAATTGCCTCCTTCAACCGCTTCAATTTGAAAGGAAATAAAACCATGATTACCATAACCGGCGCCATCCAAGATAACTCCACCATCTTCAAAAAATCCGGATGAGAAAACCACATCTTCTGTATACGAAAAGGAGCACGTCTAGGCCTAGGATCACAAAAAGGAAAACCAATAAGAGTCGAATGGTCAGAAACTTCCCTAGGAAGAGCTTTACACCGCCAATTCGAAAACTTAGACAGCCAAGGTTCATTAATAATAGCACGATCCAACTTACTAATAATTCTACCAACACCAGTCTGACCATTGGTCCAAGTAAACTTAGACCCCAACGAATCTGCTTCAAACAAGTTATTATCCTCCATCCAATCAGAAAACTCATTAATACAAGAGAGACGAGTTGCCTACCCCCTTTCTTTCATCTTGACGAAGAACACAATTGAAATCACCCATAACCAACCAAGGAGTAGTTACGTCAACCGCTTCAAGTTGACTCCAAAGCCTCCTACGAAAAACTTGAATATAACTAGCATGAACAAAAGAGATAAGAACCCCCTCAGTTTTAACCGTAATGGCTGTCTAGACATATTAATCACCACCGGCTCCTCAATACAATCATCCCAAAGAATCCACAAATTACCCAAAGAACTAGAAGTAGAATTATGAATTACCTTTTTATTATAACCAGCCAAATTTAACCTTATCATTACATTGTCAGTGCAACGAATCTTAGGCTCAGCAATACAAAGTACTACCGGTTTGTATTCATGCACCAATTTACGTAACTTACTACCCGCTTCCACCTTCGCCACCCCATTAATATTCCAATATAGAACTCTCATCAGGAAACACTCTTCTTTTTATTATGATAGCTTGTGGAATCTGCTAGGAATCCTACTTTGTAAAACAGGAGAGACACCCTTCCTAACTCGGTTTCCCAAAGCATTCACTTCAGAATCCGAATCTGATTTGGAATCATTAAAACGTTGTTGAGAAGAACTAGAACTTGTAATCAAAACCCGGCTTGGTTTCTACTTTTCTTTGGCATATCCACTGGTATTTCCGCCCACTTAACACCCTTAACACCTGATGAAGCTTTCAGGCGTCAACTCTTCATCCGAACTACCTCCAGAAGTGTTTTCTGCCGCATCCGAACCCCCTCCAGAAAAGTGTTCAACATCATCATTATCCACACCCAACTCATCATTCAAAACATTGAACTTATTAGGAGAAACCACGATAGAAGTTTCAGCAACAGCTCTGTAGCTTGAGATATCCTCAATATTATCACCACCATGTCTTGCAAAGACTTATACCAGCCTCAACCGGCGTAAAAGAAGAACTCGCCTCATTCCTGTCACTAGAGTGATTAGTTCTTGCCAATTCACCACTTAGTTGACTTAGATGAGGTTGCAATTTCAACCATTGACAACCCAATAACCGAACTCTTTTGCAATGCTAACGCCTTCTTAGCCTTCTCAAAAGCTTCAGACGCTGCATGAAGATTGGCTTCAGTATTCGCTAAATCATTCTCTAGCTGAAGAGTTTGCTCCAAACCACCAGCACTCTCCACTAAACCAGCTTCAACCACCCCATTCACCACAGCTCCACCGTGCCCTACAGCAAGAGCACATCCACATTACCACCAGCACCGTTAACAACATCATGAACCACAATAGCACCATCGTTTACACCACCTACAGCAGCGCCAACACCTACAGCAACAGCGTTTACACCACCTACAGCAGCGCCAACACCTACAGCAACAGCGTTTGTACACCAGCAACAGCCACGGTTGCGTCAGCTCCATCACCCTTACGGTTTCTCCTATTACGCACATTCTGCCACTCCCCTTTCGCATCAGCCTTAGAAGTTTTCTCATCATTCTTTGATTGTCTTCTACATTCAACATCATTGTGACCAATTATGCAGCACTTCATACAGAATTTAGGTGATTTTGGGATATCCAAGTATTGCCAAAACGTCTCCCCCCAGCTGTAATCTTAATTCTACTTGGAATGTGTTTTGCAAAATCCACATCTACCAAAACTGAAGCAAAGTTTCCATACTCCAGATTTAGGGTTCTTTGATCAACCACAATAGGAGTCCCTAAAACTTTTCCCATAGATAACAAGTTCTTCTCAGTCCATAGTTCTGCATGTAAACCAGGAAAGTGAACCCATACGTTTGCATGGGAAGTTTTTTGACGATCAGGATCAAAACCTGGGTACCAATCCATTAACTTGAGTTCATGTGTTGAACAAACCACTTTGTACGTCTATTCTCTCCTTAGTTTCCTCATCTTGTAGCATAATAACAAAGAAACCTTTTCCCATAGTCATAAACCTAACAGAATTAGGATTAATCTGCCATTGAGATATTAAAAGAGTTTTTACCTCAAAGAACTTCAGCCCCGTGAAGTTTAGTCGTGCAATGAAACTGTGTTGAAAGGGTTTACAACCCTCTTCATAGTAATCCCGGGTATAACAAGGGATGGTTCTCCATCAATCAGAGTAGGATTAGGTAAACTAGTAATATCAATTCCTGTTGGTTTTAGGGTTTGTTTTCCCCTTACCTTGTCCGCAAAGGATTGGTGTTGCTGAATCCGTGATGAACTAGGATTGTTTTCTACCATATTGAATCCGTGTTGAACAATGAAACCTACGTGAAAAAAATTCTAAACCCTTGTGTTTTCTCGCCAGAGTTTCTCTCTCCTCTCATGTTTTCGAAGTTAGATAAACTCATCTTTTTGAAACTTCTATCGTTCATCCTTCTTCTATTGTGAAAGTTGACTTCCTTCATATTTTCTTGAATCAACGTACATAGAAATACAATTTTTACTAGACGTATTGCCTTAGAACATATTAATTGTAATTACAATACATTTCTCAAACTTTTTCTGTTAAAGATGAGTTTATCTAGTTTACAATTTAGTCTCAGAAATCAATTTTCGACTTATAACGAAATGTGTAGACTTTCTTGAGTTAACGTATATAAAATTCAACATTTTTATGAAATATTTCTTTTTGTGTTGGATTTGTCTTTCTATTTGATTCAAGATAGATGAAATTTGTTAGGATTTGGATTAGTTCTGCATGGTCTTTCATCCTTCTTCTATTGTGAAATTTGACTTGCTTCATATTTTCTTGAATCAACTTACATAGAAATACAATTTTTACTAGACATATTGCCTTAGAACATATTAATTGTAATTACAATAAATTTCTCAAACTTTTTCTGTTAAAGATGAGTTTATCTAGTTTACAATTTAGTCTCAGAAATCAATTTCCGACTTATAACGAAATGTGTCAACATTTTTGAGTTAACGTATTTAAAATTCAACATTTTTATGAACTCTATCTTTTTGTGTTGGCTTTGTCTTTCTATTTAATTCAAGATAGATGAAATTTGTTAGGATTTGGATTAGTTCTGCATGGTCTTTCATCCTTCTTTTATTGTGAAATTTGACTTCCTTCATATTTTCTTGAATCAACGTACATAGAAACTTTTTCTGTTAAAGATGAGTTCATCTAGTTTACAATTTAGTCTCAGAAATCAATTGCGACTTATAACAAAATGTGTAGACTTTTTTTAGTTAACGTATATCAAACTCAACATTTTTATGAACTCTTTCTTTTTGTGTTCGCTTTGTCTTTCTATTTGATTCAAGATAGATGAAATTTGTTAGGATTTGGATTAGTTCTGCATGGTCTTTCATCCTTCTTTTATTGTGAAATTTGACTTCCTTCATATTTTCTTGAATCAACGTACATAGAAATGCAATTTTTACTAGACGTATTGCCTTAGAACATATTAATTGTAATTACAATACATTTCTCAAACTTTTTCTGTTAAAGATGAGTTTATCTAGTTTACAATTTAGTCTCAGAAATCAATTTCTGACTTATAACGAAGTGTATAGAGTTTTTTGAGTTAACGTATATAAAATTCAACATTTTTATGAACTCTTTCTTTTTGTGTTGGATTTGTCTTTCTATTTGATTCAAGATAGATGAAATTTGTTAGGATTTGGATTAGTTCCGCATGGTCTTTCATCCTTCTTCTATTGTGAAAGTTGACTTCCTTCATATTTTCTTGAATCAACGTACATAGAAATACAATTTTTACTAGACCTATTGCCTTAAAACATATTAATTGTAATTACAATACATTTTCAAACTTTTTTTGTTAAGATGACTTTATCTAGTTTAAAATTTAATCTCAGAAATAAATTTTCGACTTATAACGAAATGTGTAGACTTTTTGAGTTAACGTATATAAAATTCAACATTTTTATGAACTCTTTCTTTTGAGTTGGCTTTGTCTTTCTATTTGATTCAAGATAGATGAAATTTGTTAGGATTTGGATTAGTTCTGCATGGTCTTTCATCCTTCTTCTATTGTGAAATTTGACTTCCTTCATATTTTCTTGAATCAACGTACATAAAAATGCAATTTTTACTAGACGTATTGCCTTAGAACATACTAATTGTAATTACAATACATTTCTCAAACTTTTTCTGTTAAAGATGAGTTTATCTAGTTTACAATTCAGCCTCAGAAATCATTTTCTGACTTATAAAGAAGTGTATAGAGTTTTTTGAGTTAACGTATATAAAATTCAACATATTTATGAACTCTTTCTTTTTATGTTGGCTTTGTCTTTCTATTTGATTCAAGATAGATGAAATTTGTTAGGATTTGGATTAGTTCTGCATGGCCTTTCATCCTTCTTCTATTGTGAAATTTGACTTGCTTCATATTTTCTTGAATCAACTTACATAGAAATACAATTTTTACTAGACGTAGTGCCTTAGAACATATTAATTGTAATTACAATACATTTCTCAAACTTTCTCTGTTAAAGATGAGTTTATCTAGTTCACAATTCAGTCTCAGAAATCAATTTCTGACTTATAACGAAGTGTATAGAGTTTTTTGAGTTAATGTATATAAAATTCAACATTTTTATTAACTCTTTCTTTTTGTGTTGGCTTTGTCTTTCTATTTGATTCAAGATAGATGAAATTTGTTAGGATTTGGATTAGTTCCGCATGGTCTTTCATCCTTCTTCTATTGTGAAAGTTGACTTCCTTCATATTTTCTTGAATCAACGTACATAGAATACAATTTTTACTAGACCTATTGCCTTAAAACTATTAATTGTAATTACAATACATTTTCAAACTTTTTTTTGTTAAAGATGACTTTATCTAGTTTACAATTTAATCTCAGAAATAATTTTCGACTTATAACGAAATGTGTAGACTTTTTTGAGTTAACGTATATCAAACTCAACATTTTTATGAACTCTTTCTTTTTGTGTTGGCTTTGTCTTTCTATTTGATTCAAGATAGATGAAATTTGTTAGGATTTGGATTAGTTCTGCATGGTCTTTCATCCTTCTTCTATTTTGAAATTTGACTTCCTTCATATTTTCTTGAATCAACATACATAGAAACTTTTTCTGTTAAAGATGAGTTTATCTAGTTTACAATTTAGTCTCAGAAATCAATTGCGACTTATAGCGAAATGTGTAGACTTTTTTTAGTTAACGTATATCAAACTTAACATTTTTATGAACTCTTTCTTTTTGTGTTCGCCTTGTCTTTCTATTTTATTCAAGATAGATGAAATTTCTTAGGATTTGGATTAGTTCTGCATGGTCTTTCATCCTTCTTCTATTGTGAAAGTTGACTTCCTTCATATTTTCTTGAATCAACGTACATAGAAATACAATTTTTATTAGACGTATTGCCTTAAAACATATTAATTGTAATTACAATACATTTTCAAACTTTTTTTGTTAAAGATGACTTTATCTAGTTTACAATGCTAGTCTGCAACTGCATAGAGTTTTGAGTATTAATAGAGAGGTGCATTTATCTAAAGAGGAGCATGAAGTTCTTCTTACAATAACGAAATTTGATATTCAACAACAGTTTGTGAAAGATTTATCTTTTCGCAAGGAGTATTGCAAGGAAATATAAGACCAATTAAAAAGAATGCAAACTCCAAAGAAGAATAATAAGAACAAAGGAGGGGGTGGAAACTCTTAATGTTTACCTTTGTTAGTTTTTCTTGTTATTTTTTGGGCTTTGTTGCTTATTTTTTGTTAGTTATTTTGTTTTTTTTCACCCCTTTGGTTTATGGGGTGGGGAGGCCTTGTGCCTTTCATCTTGTAATTCTTGTAATTACGTTTTTTTTTTTTGCTTAATAAACCTTTTTGACCTAGCAAAAAAAAAATTACAATATAATCTCAGAAATAAATTTTCGACTTATAACGAAATGTGTAGACTTTTTTGAGTTAACGTATATAAAATTCAACATTTTAATGAACTCTTTCTTTTTTTGTTGGCTTTGTCTTTCTATTTGATTCAAGATAGATGAAATTTGTTAGGATTTGGATTAGTTCTGCATGGTTTTTCATCCTTCTTCTATTGTGAAAGTTGACTTCCTTCATATTTTCTTGAATCAACGTACATAGAAATGTAATTTTTACTTGACGTATTTCCTTAGAACATATTAATTGTAATTACAATACATTTTTCAAACTTTTTCTGTTAAAGATGAGTTTATTTAGTTTACAATTTAGTCTCAGAAATCAATTTCCGACTTATAACGAAATGTGTCAACATTTTTGAGTTAACGTATATAAAATTCAACATTTTTATGAACTCTATCTTTTTGTGTTGGCTTTGTCTTTCTAATTGATTCAAGATAGATGAAATTTGTTAGGATTTGGATTAGTTCTGCATGGTCTTTCATCCTTCTTTTATTGTGAAATTTGACTTCCTTCATATTTTCTTGAATCAACGTACATTGAAACTTTTTCTGTTAAAGATGAGTTTATCTAGTTAACAATTTAGTCTCAGAAATCAATTGCGACTTATAACGAAATGTGTAGACTTTTTTAGTTAACGTATATCAAACTCAACATTTTTATGAACTCTTTCTTTTTGTGTTCGCTTTGTCTTTCTATTTGATTCAAGATAGATGAAATTAGTTAGGATTTGGATTAGTTCTGCATGATCTTTCATCCTTCTTCTATTGTAAAAGTTGACTTCCTTCATATTTTCTTGAATCAACGTACATAGAAATACAATTTTTAATAGACTTATTGCCTTAAAACATATTAATTGTAATTACAATACATTTTCAAACTTTTTTTGTTAAAGATGACTTTATCTAGTTTACAGTTTAATCTCAGAAATAAATTTTCGACTTATAACGAAATGTGTAGACTTTTTTGAGTTAACGTATATAAAATTCAACATTTTTATGAACTCTTTCTTTTTGTGTTGGCTTTGTCTTTCTATTTGATTCAAGATAGATGAAATTTGTTAGGATTTGGATTAGTTCTGCATGGTCTTTCATCCTTTTTATTGTGAAATTTGACTTCCTTCATATTTCTTGAATCAACGTACATAGAAAATTTTTCTGTTAAAGATGAGTTCATCTAGTTTACAATTTAGTCTCAGAAATCAATTGCGACTTATAACAAACTGTGTAGACTTTTTTTAGTTAACGTATATCAAACTCAACATTTTATGAACTCTTTCGTTTTGTGTTCGCTTTGTCTTTCTATTTGATTCAAGATAGATGAAATTTGTTAGGATTTGGATTAGTTCTGCATGGTCTTTCATCCTTCTTCTATTGTGAAAGTTGACTTCCTTCATATTTTCTTGAATCAACGTACATAGAAATGCAATTTTTACTAGACGTATTTCCTTAGAACATATTAATTGTAATTACATTACATTTTTCAAACTTTTTCTGTTAAAGATGAGTTTATCTCTTCTACAATTTAGTCTCAGAAATCAATTTTCGACTTATAACGAAATGTGTAGACTTTTTGAGTTAACGTATATAAAATTCAACATTTTTATGAACTCTTTCTTTTTGTGTTGTCTTTGTCTTTCTATTTGATTCAAGATAGATGAAATTTGTTAGGATTTGGATTAGTTCTGCATGGTCTTTCATCCTTCTTCTAGGGTGAAAGTGACTTCCTTCATATTTTCTGAATCAACGTACATAGAAATACAATTTTTACTAGACGTATTGCCTTAGAACATATTAATTGTAATTCAATACTTTCTCAAACTTTTTCTGTTAAAGATGAGTTTATCTAGTTTACAATTTAGTCTCAGAAATCAATTTTCGACTTATAACGAAATGTGTAGACTTTCTTGAGTTAACGTATATAAAATTCAAACATTTTTATAAAAATTTCTTTTTGTGTTGGCTTTGTCTTTCTATTGATTCAAGATAGATGAAATTTGTTAGGATTTGGATTAGTTCTGCATGGTCTTTCATCCTTCTTCTATTGTGAAAGTTGACTTCCTTCATATTTTCTTGAATCAACGTACATAGAAATACAATTTTTACTAGACGTTGCCTTAGAACATATTAATTGTAATTACAAACATTTCTCAAACTTTTTCTGTTAAAGATGAGTTTATAGTTTACAATTTAGTCTCAGAAATCAATTTCTGACTTATAACGAAGTGTATAGAGTTTTTTGAGTTAACGTATTAAAATTCAACATTTTTATGAACTCTTTCTTTTTGTGTTGGCTTTGCTTTCTATTTGATTCAAGATAGATGAAATTTGTTAGGATTTTGATTAGTTCCGCATGGTCTTTCATCCTTCTTCTATTGTGAAAGTTGACTTCCTTCATTTCTTGAATCAACGACATAGAAATACAATTTTTACTAGACCTATTGCCTTAAAACATATTAATTGTAATTACAATACATTTTCAAACTTTTTTGTTAAAGATGACTTATCTAGTTTAAAATTTAATCTCAGAAATAAATTTTCGACTTATAACGAAATGTGTAGAATTTCTTGTAACGTAATAAAATTCAACATTTTTATGAACTCTTTCTTTTTGTGTTGGCTTTGTCTTTCTATTTGATTCAAGATAGATGAAATTTGTTAGGATTTGGATTAGTTCTGCATGGTCTTTCATCCTTCTTTTATGTGAAATTTGACTTCCTTCATATTTTCTTGAATCAACGTACATAGAAAATTTTTCTGTTAAAGATGAGTTCATCTAGTTTAATTTAGTCTCAGAAATCAATTGCGACTTATAACAAAACTGTGTAGACTTTTTTTAGTTAACTTATATCAAACTCAACTTTTTATGAACTTTCGTTTGTGTTCGCTTTGTCTTTCTATTTGATTCAAGATAGATGAAATTTGTTAGGATTTGGATTAGTTCTGCATGGTCTTTCATCCTTCTTCTATTGTGAAAGTTGACTTCCTTCATATTTTCTTGAATCAACGTACATAGAAATGCAATTTTACTAGACGTATTTCCTTAGAACATATTAATTGTAATTACATTACATTTTTCAAACTTTTTCTGTTTAAAGATGAGTTTATATCTATTCTACAATTAGTCTCAGAAATCAATTTCGACTTATAACGAAATGTGTAGACTTTTTTGAGTTAACGTTATAAAATTCAACATTTTTATGAACTCTTTCTTTTTGTGTTGTCTTTGTCTTTCTATTTGATTCAAGATAGATGAAATTTGTTAGGATTTGGATTAGTTCTGCATGGTCTTTCATCCTTCTTCTATGGTGAAAGTTGACTTCCTTCATATTTCTTGAATCAACGTACATAGAAATACAATTTTACTAGACGTATTGCCTTAGAACAATTAATTGTAATTTCAATACATTTCTCAACTTTTCTGTTAAAGATGAGTTTATCTAGTTTACAATTAGTCTCAGAAATCAATTTTCGACTTATAACGAATGTGTAGACTTTCTTGAGTTAACGTATATAAAATTCAACATTTTTATAAAATATTCTTTTTGTGTTGGCTTTGTCTTTCTATTTGATTCAAGATAGATGAAATTTGTTAGGATTTGGATTAGTTCTGCATGGTCTTTCATCCTTCTTCTATTGTGAAGTTGACTTCCTTCATATTTTCTTGAATCAACGTACATAGAAATACAATTTTACTAGACGTATTGCCTTAGAACATATTAATTGTAATTACAATACATTTCTCAAACTTTTTCTGTTAAAGATGAGTTATCTAGTTTACCAATTTATCTTCTCAGAAATCAATTTCTGACTTATAACGAAGTTGTATAGAGTTTTTTGAGTTAACGTATATAAAATTCAAATTTTTATGAACTCTTTCTTTTTGTGTTGGCTTGTCTTTCTTTGATTCAAGATAGATGAAATTTGTTAGGATTTTGATTAGTTCCGCATGGTCTTTCATCCTCTTCTATTGTGAAAGTTAGTTGACTTCCTTCATATTTTCTTGAATCAACGTACATAGAAATACAATTTTTACTAGACCTATTGCCTTAAAACATATTAATTGTAATTACTACATTTTCAAACTTTTGTTAAAGATGACTTTATCTAGTTTAAAATTTAATCTCAGAAATAAATTTTCGACTTATAACGAAATGTGTAGAATTTCTTGAGTTAACGTATATAAAATTCAACATTTTTATGAACTCTTTTTTGTGTTGGCTTTGTCTTTCTATTTGATTCAGATAGATGAAATTTGTTAGGATTTGGATTAGTTCTGCATGGCTTTCATCCTTCTTTTATTGTGAAATTTGACTTCCTTCATATTTCTTGAATCAACGTACATAGAAAATTTTTCTGTTAAAGATGAGTTCATCTAGTTTACAATTTGTCTCAGAAAATAATTGCGACTATAACAAACTGTGTAGACTTTTTTTAGTTAACGTATATCAAAACTCAACATTTTTATGAACTCTTTCGTTTTGTGTTCGCTTTGTCTTTCTATTTGATTCAAGATAGATGAAATTTGTTAGGATTTGGATTAGTTCTGCATGGTCTTTCATTCTTCTATGTGTGAAAGATGACTTCCTTCTTATTTTCTTGAATCAACGTACATAGAAATGCAATTTTTACTAGACGTATTTCCTTAGAACATATAATTGTAATTACATTACATTTTTCAAACTTTTGTTTGTTAAAGATGAGTTTATCTATCTACAATTTAGTCTCAGAAATCAATTTTCGACTTATAACGAAATGTGTAGACCTTTTTTGAGTTAACGTATATAAAATTCAACATTTTTATGAACTCTTCTTTGTGTGTTGTCTTTGTCTTTCTATTTGATTCAAGATAGATGAAATTTGTTAGGATTTGGATTAGTTCTGCATGGTCTTTCATCCTTCTTCTATGGTGAAAGTTGACCTTCATATTCTTGAATCAACGTACATTAGAAATACAATTTTTACTAGACGTATTGCCTTAGAACATATTAATTGTAATTTCAATACATTTCTCAAATTTTTCTGTTAAAGATGAGTTTATCTAGTTTACAATTAGTAGAAATCAATTTTCGACTTATAACGAAATGTGTAGACTTTCTTGAGTTAACGTATATAAAATTCAACATTTTTATAAAATATTTCTTTTTGTGTTGGCTTTGTCTTTCTATTTGATTCAAGAGATGAAATTTGTTAGGATTTGGATTAGTTCTGCATGGTCTTTCATCCTTCTTCTATTGTGAAAGTTGACTTCCTTCATATTTTCTTGAATCAACGTACATAGAAATACAATTTTTACTAGACGTATTGCCTTAGAACATATTAATTGTAATTACAATACATTTCTCAAACTTTTTCTGTTAAAGATGAGTTTATCTAGTTTACAATTTAGTCTCAGAAATCAATTTCTGACTTATAACGAAGTGTATAGAGTTTTTTGAGTTAACGTATATAAAATTCAACATTTTTATGAACTCTTTCTTTCTTTGTGTTGGCTTTGTCTTTCTATTTGATCAAGATAGATGAAATTTGTTAGGATTTTGATTAGTTCCGCATGGTCTTTCATCCTTCTTCTATTGTGAAAGTTGACTTCCTTCATATTTTCTTGAATCAACGTACATAGAAATACAATTTTTACTAGACCTATTGCCTTAAAACATATTAATTGTAATTACAATACATTTTCAAACTTTTTTGTTAAAGATGACTTTATCTAGTTTAAAATTTAATCTCAGAAATAAATTTTCGACTTATAACGAAATGTGTAGAATTTCTTGAGTTAACGTATATAAATTCAACATTTTTATGAACTCTTTCTTTTTGTGTTGGCTTTGTCTTTCTATTTGATTCAAGATAGATGAAATTTGTTAGGATTTGGATTAGTTCTGCATGGTCTTTCATCCTACTTCTATGGTGAAAGTTGACTTCCTTCATATTTTCTTGAATCAACGTACATAGAAATACAATTTTACTAGACGTATTGCCTTAGAACATATTAATTGTAATTACAATACATTTCTCAAACTTATTCTGTTAAAGATGAGTTTATCTAGTTTACAATTTAGTCTTAGAAATCAATTTTCGACTTATAACGAAATGTGTAGACTTTCTTGAGTTAACGTATATAAAATTCAACATTTTTATAAAATATTTCTTTTTGTGTTGGCTTTGTCTTTCTATTTGATTCAAGATAAATGAAATTTGTTAGGATTTGGATTAGTTCTGCATGGTCTTTCATCCTTCTTCTATTGTGAAATTTGACTTGCTTCATATTTTCTTGAATCAACTTACATAGAAATACAATTTTTAATAGACGTATTGCCTTAGAACATATTAATTGTAATTACAATACATTTCTCAAACTTTTTCTGTTAAAGATGAGTTTATCTAGTTTACAATTTAGTCTCAGAAATCAATTTCCGACTTATAACGAAATGTGTCAACATTTTTGAGTTAATGTATATAAAATTCAACATTTTTATGAACTCTTTCTTTTTGTTGGCTTTGTCTTTTCTATTTGATTCAAGATAGATGAAATTCTTAGGATTTGGATTAGTTCTGCATGGTCTTTCATCCTTCTTTTATTGTGAAATTTGACTTCCTTCATATTTTCTAGAATCAAGGTACATAGAAACTTTTTCAGTTAAAGATGAGTTCATCTAGTTTACAATTTAGTCTCAGAAATCAATTGCGACTTATAACAAAATGTGTAGAATTTTTTAGTTAACGTATATCAAACTCAACATTTTTAGAACTCTTTCTTTTTGTGTTCGCTTTGTATTTCTATTTGATTCAAGATAGATGAAATTTTTTAGGATTTGGATTAGTTCTGCATGGTCTTTCATCCTTCTTCTATTGTGAAAGTTGACTTCCTTCATATTTTCTTGAATCAACGTACATAGAAATGCAATTTTTACTAGACGTATTGCCTTAGAACATATTAATTGTAATTACAATACATTTTTCATTTTCAAACTTTTCTGTCAAAGATGAGTTTATCTAGTTTACAATTTAGTCTCAGAAATCAATTTTCGACTTATAACGAAATGTGTAGACTTTTTTGAGTTAACGTATATAAAATTCAACATTTTTATGAACTCTTTCTTTTTGTGTTGGCTTTGTCTTTCTATTTGATTCAAGATAGATGAAATTTGTTAGGATTTGGATTAGTTCTGCATGGTCTTTCATCCTTCTTTTATTGTGAAATTTGACTTCCTTCATATTTTCTTGAATCAACGTACATAGAAAGTTTTTCTGTTAAAGATGAGTTTATCTAGTTTACAATTTAGTCTCAGAAATCAATTTCCGACTTATAAGAAATGTGTAGACTTTTTTGAGTTAACGTATATAAAATTCAACATTTTTATGAACTCTTTCTTTTTGTGTTGGCTTTGTCTTTCTATTTGATTCAAGATAGATGAAATTTGTTAGGATTTGGATTAGTTCTGCATGGTCTTTCATCCTTCTTCTATTGTGAAATTTGACTTCCTTCATATTTTCTTGAATCAACGTACATAGAAATGCAATTTTTACTAGACGCATTGCCTTAGAACATATTATTTGTGATTACAATACATTTTTCAAACTTTTTCTGTTAAAGATGAGTTTATCTAGTTTACAATTTAGTCTCAGAAATCAATTTCCGACTTATAACGAAATGTGTAGACTTTTTTGAGTTAACGTATATAAAATTCAACATTTTTCTGAACTCTTTCTTTTTGTGTTGGCTTTGTCTTTCTATTTGATTCAAGATAGATGAAATTTGTTAGGATTTGGATTAGTTCTGCATGGTCTTTCATCCTTCTTCTATTGTGAAATTTGACTTCCTTCATATTTTCTTGAATCAACGCACATAGAAATGCAATTTTTACTAGACGTATTGCCTTAGAACATATTAATTGTAATTACAATACATTTTTCAAACTTTTTCTGTTAAAGATGAGTTTATCTAGTTTACAATTTAGTCTCAGAAATCAATTTCAGATGTATAACGAAGTGTGTAGACTTTTTTGAGTTAACAAATATAAAATTCAACATTTTTATAGACTCTTTCTTTTTGTGTTGGCTTTGTCTTTCTATTTGATTCAAGATAGATGAAATTTGTTAGGATTTGGATTAGTTCTGCATGGTCTTTCATCCTTCTTCTATTGTGAAAGTTGACTTCCTTCATATTTTCTTGAATCAACGTACATAGAAATACAATTTTTACTAGACGTATTGCCTTAGAACATATTAATTGTAATTACAATACATTTCTCAAACTTTTTCTGTTAAAGATGAGTTTATCTAGTTTACAATTTAGTCTCAGAAATCAATTTCTGACTTATAACGAAGTGTATAGAGTTTTTTGAGTTAACGTATATAAAATTCAACATTTTTATGAACTCTTTCTTTTTGTGTTGGCTTTGTCTTTCTATTTGATTCAAGATAGATGAAATTTGTTAGGATTTTGATTAGTTCCGCATGGTCTTTCATCCTTCTTCTATTGTGAAAGTTGACTTCCTTCATATTTTCTTGAATCAACGTACATAGAAATACAATTTTTACTAGACCTATTGCCTTAAAACATATTAATTGTAATTACAATACATTTTCAAACTTTTTTTGTTAAAGATGACTTTATCTAGTTTAAAATTTAATCTCAGAAATAAATTTTCGACTTATAACGAAATGTGTAGAATTTCTTGAGTTAACGTATATAAAATTCAACATTTTTATGAACTCTTTCTTTTTGTGTTGGCTTTGTCTTTCTATTTGATTCAAGATAGATGAAATTTGTTAGGATTTGGATTAGTTCTGCATGGTCTTTCATCCTACTTCTATGGTGAAAGTTGACTTCCTTCATATTTTCTTGAATCAACGTACATAGAAATACAATTTTTACTAGACGTATTGCCTTAGAACATATTAATTGTAATTACAATACATTTCTCAAACTTATTCTGTTAAAGATGAGTTTATCTAGTTTACAATTTAGTCTTAGAAATCAATTTTCGACTTATAACGAAATGTGTAGACTTTCTTGAGTTAACGTATATAAAATTCAACATTTTTATAAAATATTTCTTTTTGTGTTGGCTTTGTCTTTCTATTTGATTCAAGATAAATGAAATTTGTTAGGATTTGGATTAGTTCTGCATGGTCTTTCATCCTTCTTCTATTGTGAAATTTGACTTGCTTCATATTTTCTTGAATCAACTTACATAGAAATACAATTTTTAATAGACGTATTGCCTTAGAACATATTAATTGTAATTACAATACATTTCTCAAACTTTTTCTGTTAAAGATGAGTTTATCTAGTTTACAATTTAGTCTCAGAAATCAATTTCCGACTTATAACGAAATGTGTCAACATTTTTGAGTTAATGTATATAAAATTCAACATTTTTATGAACTCTTTCTTTTTGTGTTGGCTTTGTCTTTCTATTTGATTCAAGATAGATGAAATTTCTTAGGATTTGGATTAGTTCTGCATGGTCTTTCATCCTTCTTTTATTGTGAAATTTGACTTCCTTCATATTTTCTAGAATCAAGGTACATAGAAACTTTTTCAGTTAAAGATGAGTTCATCTAGTTTACAATTTAGTCTCAGAAATCAATTGCGACTTATAACAAAATGTGTAGAATTTTTTTAGTTAACGTATATCAAACTCAACATTTTTATGAACTCTTTCTTTTTGTGTTCGCTTTGTATTTCTATTTGATTCAAGATAGATGAAATTTTTTAGGATTTGGATTAGTTCTGCATGGTCTTTCATCCTTCTTCTATTGTGAAAGTTGACTTCCTTCATATTTTCTTGAATCAACGTACATAGAAATGCAATTTTTACTAGACGTATTGCCTTAGAACATATTAATTGTAATTACAATACATTTTTCAAACTTTTTCTGTCAAAGATGAGTTTATCTAGTTTACAATTTAGTCTCAGAAATCAATTTTCGACTTATAACGAAATGTGTAGACTTTTTTGAGTTAACGTATATAAAATTCAACATTTTTATGAACTCTTTCTTTTTGTGTTGGCTTTGTCTTTCTATTTGATTCAAGATAGATGAAATTTGTTAGGATTTGGATTAGTTCTGCATGGTCTTTCATCCTTCTTTTATTGTGAAATTTGACTTCCTTCATATTTTCTTGAATCAACGTACATAGAAAATTTTTCTGTTAAAGATGAGTTCATCTAGTTTACAATTTAGTCTCAGAAATCAATTGCGACTTATAACAAACTGTGTAGACTTTTTTTAGTTAACGTATATCAAACTCAACATTTTTATGAACTCTTTCGTTTTGTGTTCGCTTTGTCTTTCTATTTGATTCAAGATAGATGAAATTTGTTAGGATTTGGATTAGTTCTGCATGGTCTTTCATCCTTCTTCTATTGTGAAAGTTGACTTCCTTCATATTTTCTTGAATCAACGTACATAGAAATGCAATTTTTACTAGACGTATTTCCTTAGAACATATTAATTGTAATTACATTACATTTTTCAAACTTTTTCTGTTAAAGATGAGTTTATCTATTCTACAATTTAGTCTCAGAAATCAATTTTCGACTTATAACGAAATGTGTAGACTTTTTTGAGTTAACGTATATAAAATTCAACATTTTTATGAACTCTTTCTTTTTGTGTTGTCTTTGTCTTTCTATTTGATTCAAGATAGATGAAATTTGTTAGGATTTGGATTAGTTCTGCATGGTCTTTCATCCTTCTTCTATGGTGAAAGTTGACTTCCTTCATATTTTCTTGAATCAACGTACATAGAAATACAATTTTTACTAGACGTATTGCCTTAGAACATATTAATTGTAATTACAATACATTTCTCAAACTTTTTCTGTTAAAGATGAGTTTATCTAGTTTACAATTTAGTCTCAGAAATCAATTTCTGACTTATAACGAAGTGTATAGAGTTTTTTGAGTTAACGTATGTAAAATTCAACATTTTTATGAACTCTTTCTTTTTGTTTTGTCTTTGTCTTTCTATTTGATTCAAGATAGATGAAATTTGTTAGGATTTGGATTAGTTCTGCATGGTCTTTCATCCTTCTTCTATTGTGAAAGTTGACTTCCTTCATATTTTCTGAATCAACGTACATAGAAATACAATTTTTACTAGACGTATTGCCTTAGAACATATTAATTGTAATTACAATACATTTCTCAAACTTTTTCTGTTAAAGATGAGTTTATCTAGTTTACAATTTAGTCTCAGAAATCAATTTCTGACTTATAACGAAGTGTATAGAGTTTTTTGAGTTAACGTATATAAAATTCAACATTTTTATAAAATATTTCTTTTTGTGTTGGCTTTTTCTTTATTTGATTCAAGATAGATGAAATTTGTTAGGATTTTGATTAGTTCCGCATGGTCTTTCATCCTTCTTCTATTGTGAAAGTTGACTTCCTTCATATTTTCTTGAATCAACGTACATAGAAATACAATTTTTACTAGACCTATTGCCTTAAAACATATTAATTGTAATTACAATACATTTTCAAACTTTTTTGTTAAAGATGACTTTATCTAGTTTAAAATTTAATCTCAGAAATAAATTTTCGACTTATAACGAAATGTGTAGAATTTCTTGAGTTAACGTATAAAATCAACACATTTTATGAACTCTTTCTTTTTGTGTTGGCTTTGTCTTTCTATTTGATTCAAGATAGATGAAATTTGTTAGGATTTGGATTAGTTCTGCATGGTCTTTCATCCTACTTCTATGGTGAAAGTTGACTTCCTTCATATTTTCTTGAATCAACGTACATAGAAATACAATTTTTGCTAGACGTATTGCCTTAGAACATATTAATTGTAATTACAATACATTTCTCAAACTTATTCTGTTAAAGATGAGTTTATCTAGTTTACAATTTAGTCTTAGAAATCAATTTTCGACTTATAACGAAATGTGTAGACTTTCTTGAGTTAACGTATATAAAATTCAACATTTTTATAAATATTTCTTTTTGTGTTGGCTTTGTGTTTCTATTTGATTCAGGATAAATGAAATTTGTTAGTATTTGGATTAGTTCTGCATGGTCTTTCATCCTTCTTCTATGTGAAATTTGACTTGCTTCATATTTTCTTGAATCAACTTACATAGAAATACAATTTTTAATAGACGTATTGCCTTAGAACATATTAATTGTAATTACAATACATTTCTCAAACTTTTTCTGTTAAAGATGAGTTTATCTAGTTTACAATTTAGTCTCAGAAATCAATTTCCGACTTATAACGAAATGTGTCAACATTTTTGAGTTAATGTATATAAAATTCAACATTTTTATGAACTCTTTCTTTTTGTGTTGGCTTTGTCTTTCTATTTGATTCAAGATAGATGAAATTTGTTAGGATTTGGATTAGTTCTGCATGGTCTTTCATCCTTCTTTTATTGTGAAATTTGACTTCCTTCATATTTTCTAGAATCAAGGTACATAGAAACTTTTTCATTAAAGATGAGTTCATCTAGTTTACAATTTAGTCTCAGAAATCAATTGCGACTTATAACAAAATGTAGAATTTTTTTAGTTAACGTATATCAAACTCAACATTTTTATGAACTCTTTCTTTTTGTGTTCGCTTTGTATTTCTATTTGATTCAAGATAGATGAAATTTTTTAGGATTTGGATTAGTTCTGCGCATGGTCTTTCATCCTTCTTCTATTGTGAAAGTTGACTTCCTTCATATTTTCTTGAATCAACGTACATAGAAATGCAATTTTTACTAGACGTATTGCCTTAGAACATATTAATTGTAATTACAATACATTTTTCAAACTTTTTCTGTCAAAGATGAGTTTATCTAGTTTACAATTTAGTCTCAGAAATCAATTTTCGACTTATAACGAAATGTGTAGACTTTTTTGAGTTAACGTATATAAAATTCAACATTTTTATGAACTCTTTCTTTTTGTGTTGGCTTTGTCTTTCTATTTGATTCAAGATAGATGAAATTTGTTAGGATTTGGATTAGTTCTGCATGGTCTTTCATCCTTCTTTTATTGTGAAATCTGACTTCCTTCATATTTTCTTGAATCAACGTACATAGAAATGCAATTTTTACTAGACGTATTTCCTTAGAACATATTAATTGTAATTACAATACATTTCTCAAACTTTTTCTGTTAAAGATGTGTTTATCTAGTTTACAATTTAGTCTCAGAAATCAATTTCTGACTTATATCGAAGTGTATAGAGTTTTTTGAGTTAACGTATATAAAATTCAACATTTTTATGAACTCTTTCTTTTTGTGTTGGCTTTGTCTTTCTATTTGATTCAAGATAGATGAAATTTGTTAGGATTTGGATTAGATCCGCATGGTCTTTCATCCTTCTTCTATTCTGAAAGTTGACTTCCTTCATATTTTCTTGAATCAACGTACATAGAAATACAATTTTTACTAGACCTATTGCCTTAAAACATATTAATTGTAATTACAATACATTTTCAAACTTTTTTTGTTAAAGATGACTTTATCTAGTTTAAAATTTAATCTCAGAAATAAATTTTCGAATTATAACGAAATGTGTAGACTTTTTTGAGTTAACGTATATAAAATTCAACATTTTTATGAACTCTTTCTTTTTGTAATGGCTTTGTCTTTCTATTTGATTCAAGATAGATGAAATTTGTTAGGATTTGGATTAGTTCTGCATGGTCTTTCATCCTTCTTCTATGGTGAAAGTTGACTTCCTTCATATTTTCTTGAATCAACGTACATAGAAATACAATTTTTACTAGACGTATTGCCTTAGAACATATTAATTGTAATTACAATACATTTCTCCAACTTTTTCTGTTAAAGATGAGTTTATCTAGTTTACAATTTAGTCTTAGAAATCAATTTTCGACTTATAACGAAATGTGTAGACTTTCTTGAGTTAACGTATATAAAATTCAACATTTTTATAAAATATTTCTTTTGTGTTGGCTTTGTCTTTCTATTGATTCAAGATAGATGAAATTTGTTAGGATTTGGATTAGTTCTGCATGGTCTTTCATCCTTCTTCTATTGTGAAATTTGACTTGCTTCATATTTTCTTGAATCAACGTACATAGAAATACAATTTTTACTAGACGTATTGCCTTAGAACATATTAATTGTAATTACAATACATTTCTCAAACTTTTTCTGTTAAAGATGAGTTTATCTAGTTTACAATTTAGTCTCAGAAATCAATTTTCGACTTATAACGAAATGTGTAGACTTTCTTGAGTTAACGTATATAAATTCAACATTTTTATAAAATATTTCTTTTTGTGTTGGCTTTGTCTTTCTATTTGATTCAAGATAGATGAAATTTGTTAGGATTTGGATTAGTTCTGCATGGTCTTTCATCCTTCTTCTATTGTGAAATTTGACTTGCTTCATATTTTCTTGAATCAACTTACATAGAAATACAATTTTTAATAGACGTATTGCCTTAGAACATATTAATTGTAATTAAATACATTTCTCAAACTTGTTCGGTTAAAGATGAGTTTATCTAGTTTACAATTTAGTCTCAGAAATCAATTTCTGACTTATAACGAAATGTGTCAACATTTTTGAGTAACGTATATAAAATTCAACATTTTTATGAACTCTTTCTTTTGTGTTGGCTTTGTCTTTCTATTTGATTCAAGATAGATGAAATTTGTTAGGATTTGGATTAGTTCTGCATGGTCTTTCATCCTTCTTTATTGTTAAATTTGACTTCCTTCATATTTTCTTGAATCAACGTACATAGAAACTTTCTGTTAAAGATGAGTTTATCTAGTTTACAATTTAGTCTCAGAAATCAATTGCGACTTATAACAAATGTGTAGACTTTTTTTAGTTAACGTATATCAAACTCAACATTTTTATGAACTCTTTCTTTTTTTGTTCGCTTTGTCTTTCTATTTGATTCAAGATAGATGAAATTTGTTAGGATTTGATTAGTTCTGCATGGTCTTTCATCCTTCTTCTATTGTGAAAGTTGACTTCCTTCATATTTTCTTGAATCAACGTACATAGAAATGCAATTTTTACTAGACGTATCGCCTTAGAACATATTAATGGTAATTACAATTCATTTTTCAAACTTTTTCTGTTAAAGATGAGTTTATCTAGTTTACAAATTAGTCTCAGAAATCAATTTTCGACTTATAACGAAATGTGTAGACTTTTTTGAGTTAACGTATATAAAATTCAACATTTTTATGAACTCTTTCTTTTTCTGTTGGCTTTGTCTTTCTATTTGATTCAAGATAGATGAAATTTGTTAGGATTTGGATTAGTTCTGCATGGTCTTTCATCCTTCTTCGATTGTGAAATTTGACTTCCTTCATATTTTCTTGAATCAACGTACATAGAAATGCAATTTTTACTAGACGTATTGCCTTAGAACATATTAATTGTAATTACAATACATTTCTCAAACTTTTTCTATTAAAGATGAGTTTATCTAGTTTACAATTCAGTCTCACAAATCAATTTCTGACTTATAAAGAAGTGTATAGAGTTTTTTGAGTTAACGTATATAAAATTCAACATTTTTATGAACTCTTTATTTTTGTGTTGGCTTTGTCTTTCTATTTGATTCAAGATAGATGAAATTTGTTAGGATTTGGATTAGTTCTGCATGGTCTTTCATCCTTCTTCTAATGTGAAAGTTGACTTCGTTCATATTTTCTTGAATCAACGTACATAGAAATGCAATTTTTACTAGACGTATTGCCTTAGAACATATTAATTGTAATTTCAATACTTTTTTTGTTAAAGATGACTTTATCTAGTTTAAATTTAATCTCAGAAATAAATTTTCGACTTATAACGAAATGTTTAGACTTTTTTGAGTTAACGTATATAAAATTCAACATTTTTATGAACTCTTTCTTTTTGTGTTGGCTTTGTCTTTTTATTTGATTCAAGATAGATGAAATTTGTTAGGATTTGGATTAGTTCTACATGGTCTTTCATCCTTCTTCTATTGTGAAATTTGAATTCCTTCATATTTTCTTGAATCAACGTACATAGAAACTTTTTCTGTTAAAGATGAGTTTATCTAGTTTACAATTTAGTCTCAGAAATCAATTGCGACTTATAGCGAAATGTGTAGACTTTTTTTAGTTAACGTATATCAAACTCAACATTTTTATGAACTCTTTCTTTTTGTGTTCGCTTTGTCTTTATATTTGATTCAAGATAGATGAAATTTGTTAGGATTTGGATTAGTTCTGCATGTCTTTCATCCTTCTTTCTATTGTGAAAGTTGACTTCCTTCATATTTTTCTTGAATCAACGTACATATAAACAATTTTAATAGACGTATTGCCTTAAAAACATATTAATTGTAATTACAATACATTTTTCCAAACTTTTTGTTAAAGATGACTTTATCTAGTTTACAATGCTAGACTGCAACTGCATAGAGTTTTGAGTACTAATAGAGAGGTGCATTTATCTAAAGAGGAGCATGAAGTTCTTCTTACAATAACGAAATTTGATATTCAACAACAGTTTGTGAAAGATTTATCTTTTCGCAAGGAGTATTGCAAGGAAATATAAGACCAATTAAAAAGAATGCAAACTCCAAAGAAGAATAATAAGAACAAAGGAGGGGGTGGAAACTCTTAATGTTTTCCTTTGTTAGTTTTTCTTGTTATTTTTTGGGCTTTGTTGTGCTTATTTTTTGTTAGTTATTTTGTTGTTTTTCACCCCTTTGGTTTATGGGGGTGGGGAGGCCTTGTGCCTCTCATCTTGTAATTCTTGTAATTACGTACGTTTTTTTTTGCTTAATAAACCTTTTTGACCTAGCAAAAAAAAAAATTTACAATTTAATCTCAGAAATAAATTTTCGACTTATAACGAAATGTGTAGACTTTTTTGAGTTAACGTATATAAATTCAACATTTTAATGAACTCTTTCTTTTTCTGTTGGCTTTGTATTTCTATTTGATTCAAGATAGATGAAATTTGTTAGGATTTGGATTAGTTGTGCATGGTCTTTCATCCTTCTTCATTGTGAAAGTTTTTCCTTCATATTTTCTTGAATCAACATACATAGAAACAATTTTTACTAGATATTTTCCTTAGAACATATTAATTGTAATTACAATACATTCTCAAAATTTTTCTGTTAAAGATGAGTTTATCTATTTTACAATTTAGTCTCATAAATCAATTTTCGACTTATAACGAAATGTGTAGACTTTTTGAGTTAACGTATATAAAATTCAACATTTTATAAAATATTTCTTTTTGTGTTGGCTTTGTCTTTCTATTTGATTCAAGATAGATGAAATTTGTTAGGATTTGGATTAGTTCTGCATGGTCTTTCATCCTTCTTCTATTGTGAAATTTGACTTGCTTCATATTTTCTTGAATCAACTTACATAGAAATACAATTTTTAATAGACGTATTGCCTTAGAACATATTAATTGTAATTACAATACATTTCTCAAACTTTTTCTGTTAAAGATGAGTTTATCTAGTTTACAATTTAGTCTCAGAAATCAATTTCCGACTTATAACGAAATGTGTCAACATTTTTGAGTTAATGTATATAAAATTCAACATTTTTATGAACTCTTTCTTTTTGTGTTGGCTTTGTCTTTCTATTTGATTCAAGATAGATGAAATTTGTTAGGATTTGGATTAGTTCTGCATGGTCTTTCATCCTTCTTTTATTGTGAATTTGACTTCCTTCATATTTTCTAGAATCAAGGCACATAGAAACTTTTTCTGTTAAAGATGAGTTCATCTAGTTTACAATTTAGTCTCAGAAATCAATTGCGACTTATAACAAAATGTGTAGAATTTTTTTAGTTAACGTATATCAAACTCAACATTTTTATGAACTCTTTCTTTTTGTGTTCGCTTTGTATTTCTATTTGATTCAAGATAGATGAAATTTGTTAGGATTTGGATTAGTTCTGCATGGTCTTTCATCCTTCTTCTATTGTGCATTTCTATGTACGTTGATTCAAGAAAATATGAAGGAAGTCAAATTTCACAATAGAAGAAGGATGAAAGACCATGCAGAACTAATCCAAATCCTAACAAATTTCATTTATCTTGAATCAAATAGAAAGACAAAGCCAACACAAAAAGAAAGAGTCCATAAAAATGTTGAATTTAATATATGTTAACTCAAAAAAGTTTACACATTTCGTTATAAGTCAGAAATTTATTTCTGAGATTAAATTGTAAACTACATAAAGTCATCTTTAACAAAAAAAGTTTGAAAATGTATTGTAATTACAATTAATATGTTCTAAGGCAATACGTCTAGTAAAAATTGTATTTCTATGTACGTTGATTCAAGAAAATATGAAGGAAGTCAAATTTCACAATAGAAGAAGGATGAAAGACCATGCAGAACTAATCCAAATCCTAACAAATTTCATCTATCTTGAATCAAATAGAAAGTCAAAGCCAACACAAAAAGAAAGAGTAAATAAAAATGTTGAATTTAATATATGTTAACTCAAAAAAGTTTACACATTTCGTTATAAGTCAGAAATTTATTTCTGAGATTAAATTGTAAACTAGATAAAGTCATTCAAAAAAAAGTCTACACATTTCGTTATAAGTCGAAAATTGACTTCTGAGACTAAATTGTAAACTAGATAAACTCATCTTTAACCGAAAAAGTTTGAAAAAATGTATTGTAATTACAATTAATATGTTTTAAGGCAATACGTCTAGTAAAAATTGCATTTCTATGTACGTTGATTCAAGAAGGATGAAAGACCATGCAGAACTAATCCAAATGGTAACAAATTTCATCTGTCTTGAATCAAATAGAAAGACAAAGCCAACACAAAAAGAAAGAGTTCATAAAAATGTTGAATTTTATATAAGTTAACTCAAAAAAGTCTACACATTTCGTTATAAGTCGCAATTGATTTCTGAGACTAAATTGTAAACTAGATAAACTCATCATTAACAGAAAAAGTTTGAAAAATGTATTGTAATTACAATTAATATGTTCTAAGGAATTACGTCTAGTAAAAATTGCTTTTTTTTTGCTAAGTCAAGAAAATATATTGATAAATAAGATATTTACAAGATAGGTGAAGGAGAAAAGGGATCAGAGAAACCCCTAAAAAACTCCTAAAACCTATTTAAAACGATAATAAATTACATTTGGAAACTCAATAGAACTTAAAAAAACTGGTCGACCATCAAAGTGAAAACCAACCCCGTTCTCTAGTAAACAACCACGCTTTGCCATTGCATCAGCTGCAAAATTTGCCTCTCTAAAAGAATGTTCAAAACGAATTGAACCATATAAACCTTTAACTTCCATCCATCTTTGCCTAGCAAACCAAGGAACATTATCTTCTTCCAAAGCCTTCAACACACTTGTAGAATCTGATCTAATAACAATGCAAGCATATCCCCACTGAACTGCCCACTCCATACCCACGATAATACCATACAATTCAGCCAAATAATTAGAAGTAACTCCCAAACCAATACACATTGCACCTACCACTTCACAATTTGCATTCCTTGCAACAACACCAGATCCCGCCACCCCTGAATTACCTCTTGCACAAAAGCAATTCATTATCATTAGGAGGAAACCAAAAACACTCCTTGGGATCAGTAAACTTCACCTTTCTATGCCGAACCCTAAAAAACTCCAGAATTCTCAAGTCATCCATAGAATTATGCATATAACTCTTCATACGAACTGAATAATCTTGCATCAAACTAAAAACACGTTTTTGAAATAAAGACCAACAAGGGTTCTTCTTTTCATACACTTTTTTGTTCCTAGTGAACCATAATTCTGAACGCACAACCAAATTCACTACCAACCACAAATCCTTAACAATACCACTAAGATTTTTTGCCTTTTGGTAAGAAGTAATAATATCATAATTAGGTTTAATTTTGAAAATACCTTCAATCCACTCCCAAGCTTGACGCGCAAAATTACAGCTCCAAAGAATATGTTGGAGAGACTCCTCCTCAATCTGACACACACTACATTTAGATGCAAGTTGAATTTTAAATCTGCTACGTACCTTATCAAGAGTAGCACATGCACCACGAATAAACTTCCAGTTCTGAGCCGCCAAAGAAGGATGCACCACCCTCTTCCATAACAACCCCGCCTCCCTCAAAATAGGATATTTCTTCCTAATCAATTCCCTAGCTGACTTGACAGAAAATTTACCTTGTAAATCAGGCATCCAAAAACGCCTATCCACTCCCATATGAATTTTTGGTAAATCCTGTTGCACCACACCAGCACTTAAAAGGAGTTGCGAATGAACTCCATGAATCTGCCAATCACCTTGCACAATAATATCACAAACACGAGCTGATCTGTCTAAATCCATGCGATTTAAAACACTAGCTAAGGTTGTATTTCCATACCATATATCAAAGAATAAAGAAGTATCCCTACCGTCACCAATAAAACACTTCGTGTTGTCCACCATATCCTTATGAACCCAACGAAGACCAGGAAGAATAGAAGATTTCACCCCTGCCATCTTAATACGACCATCCCTACAAGTGAATTTGGCTTCCAAAAACCTCGCCCACCTCTTACGAGAAGATTTTATTGCCCACCACAATTTCATCAGCAAAGCTTTATTCATAGTCCTTAGGCTAGTGATCCCAAGACCACCTTCCTTTAAAGGACTACAAATCTTATCAAAACCAACTACAAAAGCTCTAGTAAGATTAGAATCACCCGACCACAGAAAATTACAAATCACACGCTCACATTGAAGTGTGAATTTTACCGGCCATTTGTACACAACCATGTTATGAATAGAATAACTCGAAAGAACATTCTTAACAAGCACAACCCTATCTTGAAAAGATAACATCTTACCTTTCAGAACCGAAAGTTGATCCCTCAACTTATCAACAACGTTGCTGATGTGACTATACTTAACCATCCCCGGCATCACCTTAACTCCCAAATATCTATCAGGAAAGTTAGAAATTGCCATACCTAAGAAAGTTGCAATGGTCTGGCGCCTACTCAAAGTCCCACCACCGAAGTAGATCTTGCTCTTCTCCCTACAAACCCTCTGACCAGACGCTTGTTGGTAATTCTCCAAAAGTTTCACCAGATTCTTCACACTCTTCATATTTCCCTTGCAAAAAATCATAATATCATCAGCAAAAAATAAATGAGTAGGAGCAATACCCTTACGTTTTACCATATAAGACATATCCTTATTCTGAAAGAGTTTAGTGATGTTGCGGCTAAGCACATCCTCAATCATTAAGAAGAATACCATTAAGAAGAGGATCCCCCTGCCGTAAACCCCTATTAATCTTGAAATAACCCTCCGGACTACCATTAAGAAGAATAGAAATACGCGCCGAATCCAGAATTTTCCAAGTCTAGTAAAAATTGCATTTCTATGTACGTTGATTCAAGAAAATATGAAGCAAGTCAAATTTCCCAATAGAAGAAGGATGAAAGACCATGCAGAACTAATCCAAATCCTAACAAATTTCATCTATCTTGAATCAAATAGAAAGACAAAGCCAACACAAAAAGAAAGAGTAAATAAAAATGTTGAATTTAATATACGTTAACTCAAAAAAGTCTATACACTTCGTTATAAGTCAGAAATTGATTTCTGAGACTAAATTGTAAACTAGATAAACTCATCTTTAACAGAAAAAGTTTGACAAATGTATTGTAATTACAATTAATATGTTCATAGCCAATACATCTAGTAAAAATTGCATTCTATGTACGTTGATTCAAGAAAATATGAAGCAAGTCAAATTTCACAATAGAAGAAGGATGAAAGACCATGCAGAACTAAACCAAATCCTAACAAATTTCATCTATCTTGAATCAAATAGAAAGACAAAACCAACACAAAAAGAAAGAGTTCATAGCCAACACGAAAAGAAAGAGTTCATAATAATGTTGAACTTTATATACGTTAACTCAAAAAAGTCTACACATTTCGTTATAAGTCGAAAATTGATTTCTGAGACTAAATTGTAAACTAGATAAACTCATCTTTAACAGAAAAAGTTTGAAAAATGTATTGTAATTACAATTAATATGTTCTAAGGAATTACGTCTAGTAAAAATTGCATTTCTATGTACGTTGATTCAAGAAAATATGAAGCAAGTCAAATTTCCCAATAGAAGAAGGATGAAAGACCATGCAGAACTAATCCAAATCCTAACAAATTTCATCTATCTTGAATCAAATAGAAAGACAAAGCCAACACAAAAAGAAAGAGTAAATAAAAATGTTGAATTTAATATACGTTAACTCAAAAAAGTCTATACACTTCGTTATAAGTCAGAAATTGATTTCTGAGACTAAATTGTAAACTAGATAAACTCATCTTTAACAGAAAAAGTTTGAAAAATGTATTGTAATTACAATTAATATGTTCATAGCCAATACATCTAGTAAAAATTGCATTTCTATGTACGTTGATTCAAGAAAATATGAAGCAAGTCAAATTTCACAATAGAAGAAGGATGAAAGACCATGCAGAACTAAACCAAATCCTAACAAATTTCATCTATCTTGAATCAAATAGAAATACAAAGCCAACACAAAAAGAAAGAGTTCATAAAAATGTTGAATTTTATATACGTTAACTCAAAAAAGTCTATACATTTCGTTATAAGTCGAAAATTGATTTCTGGGACAAAATTGTAAACTAGATAAACTCATCTTTAACAGAAAAAGTTTGTAAAATGTATTGTAATAACAATTAATATGTTCTAAGGCAATACGTCTAGTAAAAATTGCATTTCTATGTATGTTGATTCAAGAAAATATGAAGGAAGTCAAATTTCACAATAGAAGAAGGATGAAAGACCATGCAGAACTAATCCAAATCCTAACAAATTTCATCTATCTTGAATTAAATAGAAATACAAAGCAAACACAAAAAGAAAGAGTTCATAGCCAACACGAAAAGAAAGAGTTCATAATAATGTTGAATTTTATATACGTTAACTCAAAAAAGTCTACACATTTCGTTATAAGTCGAAAATTGATTTCTGAGACTATATTGTAAACTAGATAAACTCGTCTTTAACAGAAAAAGTTTGAAAAATGTATTGTAATTACAATTAATATGTTCTAAGGAATTACGTCTAGTAAAAATTGCATTTCTATGTACGTTGATTCAAAAAAATATGAAGCAAGTCAAATTTCACAATAGAAGAAGGATGAAAGACCATGCAGAACTAATCCAAATCCTAACAAATTTCATCTATCTTGAATCAAATAGAAAGACAAAGCCAACACAAAAAGAAAGAGTTCATAAAAATGTTGAATTTTATATACGTTAACTCAAAGTCAGAAATTGATTTCTGAGACTAAATTGTAAACTAGATAAACTCATTTTTAACAGAAAAAGTTTGAAAAATGTATTGTAATTACAATTAATATGTTCATAGGCAATACATCTAGTAAAAATTGCATTTCTATGTACGTTGATTCAAGAAAATATGAAGCACGTCAAATTTCACAATAGAAAAAGGATGAAAGACCATGCAGAACTAATCCAAATCCTAGCAAATTTCATCTATCTTGAATCAAATAGAAAGACAAAGCCAACACAAAAAGAAAGAGTTCATCTAAATGTTGAATTTTATATACGTTAACTCAAAAAAGTCTACACATTTCGTTATAGATCGAAAATTGATTTCTGAGACTAAATTGTAAACTAGATAAACTCATCTTTAACAGAAAAAGTTTGAAAAATATATTGTAATTACAATTAATATGTTCTAAGGAATTACGTTTAGTAAAAATTGCATTTCTATGTACGTTGATTCAAGAAAATATGAAGCAAGTCAAATTTCCCAATAGAAGAAGGATGAAAGACCATGGAGAATTAATCCAAATCCTAACAAATTTCATCTATCTTGAATCAAATAGAAAGACAAAGCCAACACAAAAATAAAGAGTAAATAAAAATGTTGTATTTAATATACGTTAACTCAAAAAAGTCTATACATTTCGTTATAAGTCAGAAATTGATTTCTGAGACTAAATTGTAAACTAGATAAACTCATCTTTAACAGAAAAAGTTTGAAAAATGTATTGTAATTACAATTAATATGTTCATAGCCAATACATCTAGTAAAAATTGCCTTTCTATGTACGTTGATTCAAGAAAATATGAAGCAAGTCAAATTTCACAATAGAAGAAGGATGAAAGATCATGCAGAACTAAACCAAATCCTAACAAATTTCATCTATCTTGAATCAAATAGAAATACAAAGCCAACACAAAAAGAAAGAGTTCATAAAAATGTTGAATTTTATATACGTTAACTCAAAAAAGTCTATACATTTCGTTATAAGTCGAAAATTGATTTCTGAGACTAAATTGTAAACAAGATAAACTCATCTTTAACAGAAAAAGTTTGAAAAATGTATAGTAATTACAATTAATATGTTCTAAGGAATTACGTCTAGTAAAAATTGCATTTCTATGTACGTTGATTCAAGAAAATATGAAGCAAGTCAAATTTCACAATAGAAGAAGGATGAAAGACCATGCAGAACTAATCCAAATCCTAACAAATTTCATCTATCTTGAATCAAATAGAAAGACAAAGCCAATACAAAAAGAAAGAGTAAATAAAAATGTTGAATTTAATATACGTTAACTCAAAAAAGTCTATACACTTCGTTATAAGTCAGAAATTGATTTTTGAGACTAAATTGTAAACTAGATAAACTCATCTTTAACAGAAAAAGTTTGAAAAATGTATTGTAATTACAATTAATATGTTTTAAGGCAATACGTCTAGTAAAAATTGCATTTCTATGTACGTTGATTCAAGAAAATATGAAGGAAGTCAAATTTCACAATATAAGAAGGATGAAAGACCATGCAGAACTAATCGAAATGGTAGCAAATTTCATCTATCTTGAATCAAATAGAAAGAAAAAGCTAACACAAAAAGAAAGAGTTCATAAAAATGTTGAATATTATATAAGTTAACTCAAAAAAGTCTACACATTTCGTTATAAGTCGAAAATTGATTTCTGAGACTAAATTGTAAACTAGATAAACTCATCTTTAACAGAAAAAGTTTGAAAAATGTATTGTAATTACAATTAATATGTTCTAAGGAATTACGTCTAGTAAAAATTGCATTTCTATGTACGTTGATTCAAGAAAATATGAAGCAAGTCAAATTTCACAATAGAAGAAGGATGAAAGACCATGCAGAACTAATCCAAATCCTAACAAATTTCATCTATCTTGAATCAAATAGAAATACAAAGCCAATACAAAAAGAAAGAGTAAATAAAAATGTTGAATTTAATATACGTTAACTCAAAAAAGTCTATACACTTCGTTATAAGTCAGAAATTGATTTTTGAGACTAAATTGTAAACTAGATAAACTCATCTTTAACAGAAAAAGTTTGAAAAATGTATTGTAATTACGTTCATAGGCAATACATCTAGTAAAAATTGCATTTCTATGTACGTTGATTCAAGAAAATATGAAGCAAGTCAAATTTCACAATAGAAGAAGGATGAAAGACCATGCAGAACTAAACCAAATCCTAACAAACTTCATCTATCTTGAATCAAATAGAAAGACAAAGCCAACACAAAAAGAAAGAGTTCATAAAAATGTTGAATTTTATATACGTTAACTCAAAAAAGTCTATACATTTCGTTATAAGTCGAAAATTGATTTCTGAGACAAAATTGTAAACTAGATAAACTCATCTTTAACAGAAAAAGTTTGTAAAATATATTGTAATTACAATTAATATGTTCTAAGGCAATACGTCTAGTAAAAATTGCATTTCTATGTATGTTGATTCAAGAAAATATGAAGGAAGTCAAATTTCACAATAGAAGAAGGATGAAAGACCATGCAGAATTAATCCAAATCCTAACAAATTTCATCTATCTTGAATCAAATAGAAAGACAAAGCCAACACAAATATTAACATATATTGAATCAACTTTTTTGAGTCAAAAATTCATTTCTGTTAGGATTTGGATTCAAGATAGATGAAATTTCTTAGGATTTGGATTAGTTCTGCAAGGTCTTTCATACTTCTTCTATTGTGAAATTTGACTTCCTTCATATTTTGTTGAATCAACATACATAGAAATGCAATTTTACTAGACGTATTGCCTATGAACATATTAATTGTAATTACAATACATTTTTCAAACTTTTTTTTTAAAGATTAGTTTATCTAGTTTACAATTTAGTCTCAGAAATCAATTTCCAACTTATAACGAAATGTGTAGACTTTTTTGAGTTAACGTATATAAAATTCAACATTTTTATGGACTCTTTCTTTTTGTGTTGGCTTTGTCTTTCTATTTGATTCAAGATAGATGAAATTTGTTAGGATTTGGATTAGTTTTGCATGGTCTTTCATCCTTCTTCTATTGTGAAATTTGACTTCCTTCATATTTTCTTGAATCAACGTACATAGAAATACAATTTTTACTAGACGTATTGCCTTAGAACATATTAATTGTAATTACAATACATTTCTCAAAAATTTTCTGTTAAAGATGAGTTTATCTAGTTTACAATTTAGTCTCAGAAATCAATTTCCGACTTATAACGAAATGTGTCAACTTTTTTGAGTTAACGTATATAATATTCAATATTTTTATGAACTCGTTCTTTTTATGTTGGCTTTGTCTTTCTATTTGATTCAAGATAGATGAAATTTGTTAGGATTCGGATTAGTTCTGCATGGTCTTTCATCCTTCTTCTATTGTGAAATTTGATTTCTTTCATATTTTCTTGAATCAACGTACATAGAAAAACAATTTTTTCTAGACGTATTTCCTTAGAACATATTAATTGTAATTACAATACATTTCTCAAAAATTTTCTGTTAAAGATGAGTTTATCTAGTTTACAATTTAGTCTCAGAAATCAATTTCTGACTTATAACGAAATGTGTAGACTTTTTTGAGTTAACGTATATAAAATTCAACATTTTTATGAACTCTTTCTTTTTATGTTGGCTTTGTCTTTCTATTTGATTCAAGATAGATGAAATTTGTTAGGATTTGGATTAGTTCTGCATGGTCTTTCATCCTTCTTCTATTGTGAAATTTGACTTCATTCATATTTTCTTAAATCAACGTACATAGAAATCCAATTGTTACTAGACGTATTGCCTTAAAACATATTAATTGTAATTACAAATACATTTTTCAAACTTTTTCTGTTAAAGACGAGTTTATCTAGTTTACAACTTAGTCTCAGAAATCAATTTCAGATGTATAAAGAAGTGTGTAGACTTTTTTGAGTTAACAAATATAAAATTCAACATTTTTATGGACTCTTTCTTTTTGTGTTGGCTTTGCCTTTCTATTTAATATGTTCTAAGACAATACGTCTAGTAAAAGTTGCATTTCTATGTACGTTGATTCAAGAAAAATATGAAGGAAGTCAAAAGCCAACACAAAAAGAAAGAGTTCATAAAAATGTTGAATTTTATATACGTTAACTCAAAAAAGTCTATTGTAAACTAGATAAACTCATCCTTAATAGAAAAAGTTTGAAAAATGTATTTTAATCACAAATTATATGTTCTAAGGAATTACGTCTAGTAAAAATTGCATTTCTATGTACGTTAATTCAAGAAAATATGAAGAAGCCAAATTTAACAATAGACAAAGCCAACATAAAAAGAAAGAGTTCATAAAAATGTTTAATTTTATAAACGTTAACTCAAAAAAGTCTACACATTTCGTTATAAGTCGAAATTTATTTCTGAGACTAAATTGTAAACTAGATAACCTCAATTTACTGATCCCAAGGAGTGTTTTTAGTTTGATGCAAGATTATTCAGTTCGTATGAAGAGTTATATGCATAATTCGATGGATGACTTGAGAATTCTGGAGTTTTTTAGGGTTCGGCATAGAAAGGTGAAGTTTACTGATCCCAAGGAGTGTTTTTGGTTTCCTCCTAATGATAATGAATTGCTTTTGTGCACGGATGGCGCCTCAAGAGGTAATCCAGGGGTGGCGGGAGCTGGTGTTGTTGAATCAACGTACATAGAAATCAATTTCCAACTTATAACGAAATGTGTAGACTTTTTTTAGTTAACGTATATCAAACTCAACATTTTTATTTACTCTTTCTTTTTGTGTTGGCTTTGCCTTTCTATTTGATTCAAGATAGATGAAATTTGTTACCATTTGGATTAGTTCTGCATGGTCTTTCATCCTTCTTCTATTGTGAAATTTGTCTTCCTTCATATTTTCTTGAATTAACGTACATAGAAATACAATTTTTACTAGACGTATTTTATAAGAACATATTAATTGTAATTACAATACATTATTCAAACTTTTTCTGTTAAAGATGAGTTTATCTAGTTTACAATTTAATCTCAGAAATCAATTTTAGACTTATAACGAAATGTGTAGACTTTTTTGAGTTAAAGTATATAAAATTCAACATTTTTATGAACTCTTTCTTTTTGTGTTGGCTTTGTCTTTCTATTTGATTCAAGATAGATGAAATTTGTTAGGATTTTGATTAGTTCTGCATGGTCTTTCATCCTTCTTCTATTGTGAAATTTGACTTCCTTCATATTTTCTTGAATTAACATACATAGAAATGCAATTTTTACTAGATGTATTTCCTTAGAACATATTAATTGTAATTACAATACATTTTTCAAACTTTTTCTGTTAAAGATGAGTTTATCTAGTTTACAATTTAGTCCTTCTTCTATTGTGAAATTTGACTTCCTTCATATTTTCTTGAATCAACGTACATAGAAATGCAATTTTTACTAGACGTATTGCCTAAGAACATATTAATTGTAATTACAATACATTTTTCAAACTTTTTCTGTTAAACATGAGTTTATCTAGTTTACAATTTAGTCTCAGAACTCAATTTCCGACTTATACCGAAGTTTATAGACTTTTTTAAGTTAACGTTTATAAAATTCAACATTTTTATCAACTCTTTCTTTTTGTGTTCGCTTTGTCTTTCTATTTGATTCAAGATTGATGAAATTTGTTAGGATTTTGATTAGCTCTGCATGGTCTTTCATCCTTCTTCTATTGTGAAATTTGACTTCCTTCATATTTTCTTGAATCAACGTACATAGAAATACAATTTTTACTAGACGTATTGCCTTAGAACATATTAATTGTAATTTTAATACATTTTCAAACTTTTTCTGTTAAAGATGAGTTTATCTAGTTTACAATTTAGTCTCAGAAATCAATTTCCGACTTATAACGAAGTTTATAGACTTTTTTGAGTTAACGTATATAAAATTCAACATTTTTATGAACTCTTTCTTTTTGTGTTGGCTTTGCCTTTCTATTTGATTCAAGATAGATGAAATTTGTTAGGATTTGGATTAGTTCTGCATGGTCTTTCATCCTTCTTCTATTGTGAAATTTGACTTCCTTCATATTTTCTTGAATCAACGTACATAGAAATACAATTTTTACTAGACGTATTACCTTAGAACATATTAATTGTAATTACAATACATTTCTCAAAAATTTTCTGTTAAAGATGAGTTTATCTAGTTTACAATTTAGTCTCAGAAATCAATTTCCGACTTATAACGAAATGTGTCAACTTTTTTGAGTTAACGTATATAATATTCAATATTTTTATGAACTCGTTCTTTTTATGTTGGCTTTGTCTTTCTATTTGATTCAAGATAGATGAAATTTGTTAGGATTCGGATTAGTTCTGCATGGTCTTTCATCCTTCTTCTATTGTGAAATTTGATTTCTTTCATATTTTCTTGAATCAACGTACATAGAAAAACAATTTTTTCTAGACGTATTTCCTTAGAACATATTAATTGTAATTACAATACATTTCTCAAAAATTTTCTGTTAAAGATGAGTTTATCTAGTTTACAATTTAGTCTCAGAAATCAATTTCTGACTTATAACGAAATGTGTAGACTTTTTTGAGTTAACGTATATAAAATTCAACATTTTTATGAACTCTTTCTTTTTATGTTGGCTTTGTCTTTCTATTTGATTCAAGATAGATGAAATTTGTTAGGATTTGGATTAGTTCTGCATGGTCTTTCATCCTTCTTCTATTGTGAAATTTGACTTCATTCATATTTTCTTAAATCAACGTACATAGAAATCCAATTGTTACTAGACGTATTGCCTTAAAACATATTAATTGTAATTACAAATACATTTTTCAAACTTTTTCTTTTAAAGACGAGTTTATCTAGTTTACAACTTAGTCTCAGAAATCAATTTCAGATGTATAAAGAAGTGTGTAGACTTTTTTGAGTTAACAAATATAAAATTCAACATTTTTATGGACTCTTTCTTTTTGTGTTGGCTTTGCCTTTCTATTTAATATGTTCTAAGACAATACGTCTAGTAAAAGTTGCATTTCTATGTACGTTGATTCAAGAAAAATATGAAGGAAGTCAAAAGCCAACACAAAAAGAAAGAGTTCATAAAAATGTTGAATTTTATATACGTTAACTCAAAAAAGTCTATTGTAAACTAGATAAACTCATCCTTAATAGAAAAAGTTTGAAAAATGTATTTTAATCACAAATTATATGTTCTAAGGAATTACGTCTAGTAAAAATTGCATTTCTATGTACGTTAATTCAAGAAAATATGAAGAAGCCAAATTTAACAATAGACAAAGCCAACATAAAAAGAAAGAGTTCATAAAAATGTTTAATTTTATAAACGTTAACTCAAAAAAGTCTACACATTTCGTTATAAGTCGAAATTTATTTCTGAGACTAAATTGTAAACTAGATAACCTCAATTTACTGATCCCAAGGAGTGTTTTTAGTTTGATGCAAGATTATTCAGTTCGTATGAAGAGTTATATGCATAATTCGATGGATGACTTGAGAATTCTGGAGTTTTTTAGGGTTCGGCATAGAAAGGTGAAGTTTACTGATCCCAAGGAGTGTTTTTGGTTTCCTCCTAATGATAATGAATTGCTTTTGTGCACGGATGGCGCCTCAAGAGGTAATCCAGGGGTGGCGGGAGCTGGTGTTGTTGAATCAACGTACATAGAAATCAATTTCCAACTTATAACGAAATGTGTAGACTTTTTTAGTTAACGTATATCAAACTCAACATTTTTATTTACTCTTTCTTTTTGTGTTGGCTTTGCCTTTCTATTTGATTCAAGATAGATGAAATTTGTTACCATTTGGATTAGTTCTGCATGGTCTTTCATCCTTCTTCTATTGTGAAATTTGTCTTCCTTCATATTTTCTTGAATTAACGTACATAGAAATACAATTTTTACTAGACGTATTTTATAAGAACATATTAATTGTAATTACAATACATTATTCAAACTTTTTCTGTTAAAGATGAGTTTATCTAGTTTACAATTTAATCTCAGAAATCAATTTTAGACTTATAACGAAATGTGTAGACTTTTTGAGTTAAAGTATTAAAATTCAACATTTTTATGAACTCTTTCTTTTTGTGTTGGCTTTGTCTTTCTATTTGATTCAAGATAGATGAAATTTGTTGTTGATTTTGATTAGTTCTGCATGGTCTTTCATCCTTCTTCTATTGTGAAATTTGACTTCCTTCATATTTTCTTGAATTAACATACATAGAAATGCAATTTTTACTAGATGTATTTCCTTAGAACATATTAATTGTAATTACAATACATTTTTCAAACTTTTTCTGTTAAAGATGAGTTTATCTAGTTTACAATTTAGTCCTTCTTCTATTGTGAAATTTGACTTCCTTCATATTTTCTTGAATCAACGTACATAGAAATGCAATTTTTACTAGACGTATTGCCTAAGAACATATTAATTGTAATTACAATACATTTTTCAAACTTTTTCTGTTAAAATGATGAGTTTATCTAGTTTACAATTTAGTCTCAGAACTCAATTTCCGACTTATACCGAAGTTTATAGACTTTTTTAAGTTAACGTTTATAAAATTCAACATTTTTATCAACTCTTTCTTTTTGTGTTCGCTTTGTCTTTCTATTTGATTCAAGATTGATGAAATTTGTTAGGATTTTGATTAGCTCTGCATGGTCTTTCATCCTTCTTCTATTGTGAAATTTGACTTCCTTCATATTTTCTTGAATCACGTACATAGAAATACAATTTTTACTAGACGTATTGCCTTAGAACATATTAATTGTAATTTTAATACATTTTCAAACTTTTTCTGTTAAAGATGAGTTTATCTAGTTTACAATTTAGTCTCAGAAATCAATTTCCGACTTATAACGAAGTTTATAGACTTTTTTGAGTTAACGTATATAAAATTCAACATTTTTATGAACTCTTTCTTTTTGTGTTGGCTTTGCCTTTCTATTTGATTCAAGATAGATGAAATTTGTTAGGATTTGGATTAGTTCTGCATGGTCTTTCATCCTTCTTCTATTGTGAAATTTGACTTCCTTCATATTTTCTTGAATCAACGTACATAGAAATACAATTTTTACTAGACGTATTACCTTAGAACATATTAATTGTAATTACAATACATTTCTCAAAATTTTCTGTTAAAGATGAGTTTATCTAGTTTACAATTTAGTCTCAGAAATCAATTTCCGACTTATAACGAAATGTGTCAACTTTTTTGAGTTAACGTATATAAATTCAATATTTTTATGAACTCGTTCTTTTTATGTTGGCTTTGTCTTTCTATTTGATTCAAGATAGATGAAATTTGTTAGGATTCGGATTAGTTCTGCATGGTCTTTCATCCTTCTTCTATTGTGAAATTTGATTTCTTTCATATTTTCTTGAATCAACGTACATAGAAAAACAATTTTTTCTAGACGTATTTCCTTAGAACATATTAATTTTAATTACAATACATTTCTCAAAAATTTCTGTTAAAGATGAGTTTATCTAGTTTACAATTTAGTCTCAGAAATCAATTTCTGACTTATAACGAAATGTGTAGACTTTTTTGAGTTAACGTATATAAAATTCAACATTTTTATGAACTCTTTCTTTTTATGTTGGCTTTGTCTTTCTATTTGATTCAAGATAGATGAAATTTGTTAGGATTTGGATTAGTTCTGCATGGTCTTTCATCCTTCTTCTATTGTGAAATTTGACTTCATTCATATTTTCTTAAATCAACGTACATAGAAATCCAATTGTTACTAGACGTATTGCCTTAAAACATATTAATTGTAATTACAAATACATTTTTCAAACTTTTCTGTTAAAGACGAGTTTATCTAGTTTACAACTTAGTCTCAGAAATCAATTTCAGATGTATAAAGAAGTGTGTAGACTTTTTTGAGTTAACAAATATAAAATTCAACATTTTTATGGACTCTTTCTTTTTGTGTTGGCTTTGCCTTTCTATTTAATAGTTCTAAGACAATACGTCTAGTAAAAGTTGCATTTCTATGTACGTTGATTCAAGAAAAATATGAAGGAAGTCAAAAGCCAACACAAAAAGAAAGAGTTCATAAAAATGTTGAATTTTATATACGTTAACTCAAAAAAGTCTATTGTAAACTAGATAAACTCATCCTTAATAGAAAAAGTTTGAAAAATGTATTTTAATCACAAATTATATGTTCTAAGGAATTACGTCTAGTAAAAATTGCATTTCTATGTACGTTAATTCAAGAAATATGAAGAAGCCAAATTTAACAATAGACAAAGCCAACATAAAAAGAAAGAGTTCATAAAAATGTTTAATTTATAAACGTTAACTCAAAAAAGTCTACACATTTCGTTATAAGTCGAAATTTATTTCTGAGACTAAATTGTAAACTAGATAACCTCAATTTACTGATCCCAAGGAGTGTTTTTAGTTTGATGCAAGATTATTCAGTTCGTATGAAGAGTTTATGCATAATTCGATGGATGACTTGAGAATTCTGGAGTTTTTTAGGGTTCGGCATAGAAAGGTGAAGTTTACTGATCCCAAGGAGTGTTTTTGGTTTCCTCCTAATGATAATGAATTGCTTTTGTGCACGGATGGCGCCTCAAGAGGTAATCCAGGGGTGGCGGGAGCTGTTGTTGAATCAACGTACATAGAAATCAATTTCCAACTTATAACGAAATGTGTAGACTTTTTTTAGTTAACGTATATCAAACTCAACATTTTTATTTACTCTTCTTTTTGTGTTGGCTTTGCCTTTCTATTTGATTCAAGATAGATGAAATTTGTTACCATTTGGATTAGTTCTGCATGGTCTTTCATCCTTCTTCTTGTGAAATTTGTCTTCCTTCATATTTTCTTGAATTAACGTACATAGAAATACAATTTTTACTAGACGTTTTATAATAACATATTAATTGTAATTACAATACATTATTCAAACTTTTTCTGTTAAAGATGAGTTTATCTAGTTTACAATTTAATCTCAGAATCAATTTTAGACTTATAACGAAATGTGTAGACTTTTTTGAGTTAAAGTATATAAAATTCAACATTTTTATGAACTCTTTCTTTTTGTGTTGGCTTTGTCTTTCTATTTGATTCAAGATAGATGAAATTTGTTAGGATTTTGATTAGTTCTGCATGGTCTTTCATCCTTCTTCTATTGTGAAATTTGACTTCCTTCATATTTTCTTGAATTAACATACATAGAAATGCAATTTTTACTAGATGTATTTCCTTAGAACATATTAATTGTAATTACAATACATTTTTCAAACTTTTCTGTTAAAGATGAGTTTATCTAGTTTACAATTTAGTCCTTCTTCTATTGTGAAATTTGACTTCCTTCATATTTTCTTGATCAACGTACATAGAAATGCAATTTTTACTAGACGTATTGCCTAAGAACATATTAATTGTAATTACAATACATTTTTCAAACTTTTTCTGTTAAACATGAGTTTATCTAGTTTACAATTTAGTCTCAGAACTCAATTTCCGACTTATACCGAAGTTTATAGACTTTTTTAAGTTAACGTTTATAAAATTCAACATTTTTATCAACTCTTTCTTTTTGTGTTCGCTTGTCTTTCTATTTGATTCAGATTGATGAAATTTGTTAGGATTTTGATTAGCTCTGCATGGTCTTCATCCTTCTTCTATTGTGAAATTTGACTTCCTTCATATTTTCTTGAATCAACGTACATAGAAATACAATTTTTACTAGACGTATTGCCTTAGAACATATTAATTGTAATTTAATACATTTTCAAACTTTTTCTGTTAAAGATGAGTTTATCTAGTTTACAATTTAGTCTCAGAAATCAATTTCCGACTTATAACGAAGTTTATAGACTTTTTTTGAGTTAACGTATATAAAATTCAACATTTTTATGAACTCTTTCTTTTTGTGTTGGCTTTGCCTTTCTATTTGATTCAAGATAGATGAAATTTGTTAGGATTTGGATTAGTTCTGCATGGTCTTTCATCCTTCTTCTATTGTGAAATTTGACTTCCTTCATATTTCTTGAATCAACGTACATAGAAATACAATTTTTACTAGACGTATTACCTTAGAACATATTAATTGTAATTACAATACATTTCTCAAAAATTTTCTGTTAAAGATGAGTTTATCTAGTTTACAATTTAGTCTCAGAAATCAATTTCCGACTTATAACGAAATGTTCAACTTTTTTGAGTTAACGTATATATATTCAATATTTTTATGAACTCGTTCTTTTTATGTTGGCTTTGTATTTCTATTTGATTCAAGATAGATGAAATTTGTTAGGATTCGGATTAGTTCTGCATGGTCTTTCATCCTTCTTCTATTGTGAAATTTGATTTCTTTCATATTTTCTTGAATCAACGTACATAGAAAAACAATTTTTTCTAGACGTATTTCCTTAGAACATTTAATTGTAATTACAATACATTCTCAAAAATTTTCTGTTAAAGATGAGTTTATCTAGTTTACAATTTAGTCTCAGAAATCAATTTCTGACTTATAACGAAATGTGTAGACTTTTTTGAGTTAACGTATATAAAATTCAACATTTTTATGAACTCTTTCTTTTTATGTTGGCTTTGTCTTTCTATTTGATTCAAGATAGATGAAATTTGTTAGGATTTGGATTAGTTCTGCATGGTCTTTCTTCATCCTTCTTCTATTGTGAAATTTGACTTCATTCATATTTTTCTTAAATCAACGTACATAGAAATCCATTGTTACTAGACGTATTGCCTTAAAACATATTAATTGTAATTACAAATACATTTTTCAAACTTTTTCTTTAAAACGATTTATCTAGTTTACAACTTAGTCTCAGAAATCAATTTCAGATGTATAAAGAAGTGTGTAGACTTTTTTGAGTTAACAAATATAAAATTCAACATTTTTATGGACTCTTTCTTTTTGTGTTGGCTTTGCCTTTCTATTTAATAGTTCTAAGACAATACGTCTAGTAAAAGTTGCATTTCTATGTACGTTGATTCAAGAAAAATATGAAGGAAGTCAAAAGCCAACACAAAAAGAAAGAGTTCATAAAAATGTTGAATTTTATATACGTTAACTCAAAAAAGTCTATTGTAAACTAGATAAACTCATCCTTAATAGAAAAGTTTGAAAAATGTATTTTAATCACAAATTATATGTTCTAAGGAATTACGTCTAGTAAAAATTGCATTTCTATGTACGTTAATTCAAGAAAATATGAAGAAGCCAAATTTAACAATAGACAAAGCCAACATAAAAAAAAGAGTTCATAAAAATGTTTAATTTTATAAACGTTAACTCAAAAAAGTCTACACATTTCGTTATAAGTCGAAATTTATTTCTGAGACTAAATTGTAAACTAGATAACCTCAATTTACTGATCCCAAGGAGTGTTTTTAGTTTGATGCAAGATTATTCAGTTCGTATGAAGAGTTATATGCATAATTCGATGGATGACTTGAGAATTCTGGAGTTTTTTAGGGTTCGGCATAGAAAGGTGAAGTTTACTGATCCCAAGGAGTGTTTTTTGGTTTCCTCCTAATGATAATGAATTGCTTTTGTGCACGGATGGCGCCTCAAGAGGTAATCCAGGGGTGGCGGGAGTTGGTGTTGTTGAATCAACGTACATAGAAATCAATTTCCAACTTATAACGAAATGTGTAGACTTTTTTTAGTTAACGTATATCAAACTCAACATTTTTATTTACTCTTTCTTTTTGTGTTGGCTTTGCCTTTCTATTTGATTCAAGATAGATGAAATTTGTTACCATTTGGATTAGTTCTGCATGGTCTTTCATCCTTCTTCTATTGTGAAATTTGTCTTCCTTCATATTTTCTTGAATTAACGTACATAGAAATACAATTTTTACTATACGTATTTTATAAGAACATATTAATTGTAATTACATATTATTCAAACTTTTTCTGTTAAAGATGAGTTTATCTAGTTTACAATTTAATCTCAGAAATCAATTTTAGACTTATAACGAAATGTGTAGACTTTTTGAGTTAAAGTATATAAAATTCAACATTTTTATGAACTCTTTCTTTTTGTGTGGCTTTGTCTTTCTATTTGATTCAAGATAGATGAAATTTGTTAGGATTTTGATTAGTTCTGCATGGTCTTTCATCCTTCTTCTATTGTGAAATTTGACTTCCTTCATATTTTCTTGAATTAACATACATAGAAATGCAATTTTTACTAGATGTATTTCCTTAGAACATATTAATTGTAATTACAATACATTTTTCAAACTTTTTCTGTTAAAGATGAGTTTATCTAGTTTACAATTTAGTCCTTCTTCTATTGTGAAATTTGACTTCCTTCATATTTTCTTGAATCAACGTACATAGAAATGCAATTTTTACTAGACGTATTGCCTAAGAACATATTAATTGTAATTACAATACATTTTTCAAACTTTTTCTGTTAAACATGAGTTTATCTAGTTTACAATTTAGTCTCAGAACTCAATTTCCGACTTATACCGAAGTTTATAGACTTTTTTAAGTTAACGTTTATAAAATTCAACATTTTTATCAACTCTTTCTTTTTGTGTTCGCTTTGTCTTTCTATTTGATTCAAGATTGATGAAATTTGTTAGGATTTTGATTAGCTCTGCATGGTCTTTCATCCTTCTATTGTGAAATTTGACTTCCTTCATATTTTCTTGAATCAACGTACATAGAAATACAATTTTTACTAGACGTATTGCCTTAGAACATATTAATTGTAATTTAATACATTTTCACAACTTTTTCTGTTAAAGATGAGTTTATCTAGTTTACAATTTAGTCTCAGAAATCAATTTCCGACTTATAACGAAGTTTATAGACTTTTTTGAGTTAACGTATATAAAATTCAACATTTTTATGAACTCTTTCTTTTTGTGTTGGCTTTGCCTTTCTATTTGATTCAAGATAGATGAAATTTGTTAGGATTTGGATTAGTTCTGCATGGTCTTTCATCCTTCTTCTATTGTGAAATTTGACTTCCTTCATATTTTCTTGAATCAACGTACATAGAAATACAATTTTTACTAGACGTATTGCCTTAGAACATATTAATTGTAATTACAATACATTTCTCAAACTTTTTTCTGTTAAAGATGAGTTTATCTAGTTTACAATTTAGTCTCAGAAATCAATTTCCGACTTATAACGAAATGTGTCAACTTTTTTGAGTTAACGTATATAATATTCACATTTTTATGAACTCTTTCTTTTTGTGTTGGCTTTGTCTTTCTATTTGATTCAAGATAGATGAAATTTGTTAGGATTTGGATTAGTTCTGCATGGTCTTTCATACTTCTTCTATTGTGAAATTTGACTTCCTTCATATTTTCTTGAATCAACGTACATAGAAATGCAATTTTACTAGACGTATTGCCTATGAACATATTAATTGTAATTACAATACATTTTTCAAACTTTTTTTTTTTAAAGATGAGTTTATCTAGTTTACAATTTAGTCTCAGAAATCAATTTCCAACTTATAACGAAATGTGTAGACTTTTTTGAGTTAATGTATATAAAATTCAACATTTTTATGGACTCTTTCTTTTTGTGTTGGCTTTGTCTTTCTATTTGATTCAAGATAGATGAAATTTTTTAGGATTTGGATTAGTTATGCATGGTCTTTCATCCTTCTTCTATTGTGAAATTTGACTTGCTTCATATTTTCTTGAATCAACATACATAGAAATGCAATTTTTACTAGACGTATTGCCTTAGAACATATTAATTGTAATTACAATACATTTTCAAACTTTTTCTGTTAAAGATGAGTTTATCTAGTTTACAATTTAGTCTCAGAAATCAATTTTCGACTTATAACGAAATGTGTAGACTTTTTTGAGTTAAAGTATATAAAATTCAACATTTTTATGAACTCTTTCTTTTTGTGTCGGCTTTGTCTTTCTATTTGATTCAAGATAGATGAAATTTGTTAGGATTTTGATTAGTTATGCAAGGTCTTTCATACTTCTTCTATTGTGAAATTTGACTTCCTTCATATTTTGTGGAATCAACATACATAGAAATGCAATTTTTACTAGACGTATTGCCTTAGAACATATTAATTGTAATTACAATACATTTTCAAACTTTATCTGTTAAAGATGAGTTTATCTAGTTTACAATTTAGTCTCAGAAATTAATTTTCGACTTATAACGAAATGTGTAGACTTTTTTGAGTTAACGTATATCAAATTCAACATTTTTATGAACTCTTTCTTTTTGTGTTGGCTTTGTCTTTCTATTTGATTCAAGATAGATGAAATTTGTTAGGATTTGGATTAGTTCTGCAAGGTCTTTCATCCTTCTTCAAACTTACATAGAAATGCAATTTTTACTAGACGTATTGCCTTAGAACATATTAATTGTAATTACAATATATTTTTAAACTTTTTCTCTTAAAGATGAGTTTATCTAGTTTACAATTTAGTCTCAGAAATTAATTTTCGACTTATAAAGAAATGTGTAGACTTTTTTGAGTTAACGTATATCAAATTCAACATTTTTATGAACTCTTTCTTTTTGTGTTGGCTTTGTCTTTCTATTTGATTCAAGATAGATGAAATTTGTTAGGATTTGGATTAGTTCTGCAAGGTTTTTCATCCTTCTTCAAACGTACATAGAAATGCAATTTTTACTAGTCGTATTGCCTTAGAACATATTAATTGTAATTACAATACATTTTCAAACTTTTTCTGTTAAAGATGAGTTTATCTAGTTTACAATTTAGTCTCAGAAATCAATTTCCGACTTATAACGAAATGTGTAGACTTTTTTGAGTTAACGTATATAAAATTCAACATTTTTATGAACTCTTTCTTTTTGTGTTGGCTTTTTCTTTCTATTTGATTCAAGATAGATGAAATTTGTTAGGATTTGGATTAGTTCTGAATGGTCTTTCATCCTTCTTCTATTGTGAAATTTGGATTGCTTTATATTTTCTTGAATCAACGTACATAGAAATGCAATTTTTACTAGACGTAATTCCTTAGAACATATAATTTGTGATTAAAATACATTTTTCAACTTTTTATGTTAATGATGAGTTTATCTAGTTTACAATTTAGTCTCAGAAATCAATTTTCGACTTATAACGAAATGTGTCAACTTTTTTGAGTTAACGTATATAAAATTCAACATTTTTATGAACTCTTTGTTTTTGTGTTGGCTTTGTCTTTATATTTGATTCAAGATAGATGAAATTTATTACCATTTGTTGTTTTTTTTGCTAAGCCAAGAAAATATATTGATAAGAAAGATATTTACAAGATAGGTGAAGGAGAAAAGGGATCAGAGAAACCCCTAAAAAACTCCTAAAACCTATTTTAAACGATAATAAATTACATTTGGAAACTCAATAGAACTTAAAAAAACTGGTCGACCTTCAAAGTGAAAACCAACCCCATCCTCTAATAAACAACCACGCTTTGCCATTGCATCAGCTGCAAAATTTGCCTCTCTAAAAGAATGTTCAAAACGAATTGAACCATATAAACCTTTAACTTCCATCCATCTTTGCCTAGCAAACCAAGGTACGTTATCCAAAGCCTTCAACACACTTGTAGAATCTGATCTAATAACAATGCAAGCATATCCCCACTGAACTGCCCACTCCATACCCACAATAATACCATACAATTCAGCCAAATAATTAGAAGTAACTCCCAAACCAATACACATTGCACCTACCACTTCACAATTTGCATTCCTTGCAACAATACCAGCTCCCGCCACCCCAGGATTACCTCTTGAGGCGCCATCCGTGCACAAAAGCAATTCATTATCGTTAGGAGGAAACCAAAAACACTCCTTGGGATCAGTAAACTTCACCTTTCTATGCCGAACCCTAAAAAACTCCTGAATTCTCAAGTCATCCATAGAATTATGCATATAACTCTGCATACGAACTGAATAATCTTGCATCAAACTAAAAACACGTTTTTGAAATAAAGACCAACAAGGGTTCTTCTTTTCATACACTTTTTTGTTCCTAGTGAACCATAATTCTGAACGCACAACCAAATTCACTACCAACCACAAATCCTTAACAATACCACTATGATTTTTTGCCTTTTGGTAAGAAGTAATGATATCATAATTAGGTTTAATTTTGAAAATACCTTCAATCCACTCCCAAGCTTGACGCGCAAAATTACAGCTCCAAAGAATATGTTGGAGAGACTCCTCCTCAATCTGACACACATTACATTTAGATGCAAGTTGAATTTTAAATCTGCTACGTACCTTATCAAGAGTAGCACACGCACGACGAATAAACTTTCAGTTCTGAGCCGCCAATGAAGGATGCACCACCCTCTTCCATAAAAACCCCGCCTCCTTCAAAATAGGATATTTCTTCCTAATCAATTCCCTAGCTGACTTGACAGAAAATTTACCTTGTAAATCAGGCATCCAAAAACGCCTATCCACTCCCATATGAATTTTTGGTAAATCCTGTTGCACCACACCAGCACTTAAAAGGAGGTGCGAATGAACTCCATGAATCTTCCAATCACCTTGCACAATAATATCACAAACACGAGCTGATCTGTCTAAATCCATGCGATTTAAAACACTAGCTAAGGTTGTATTTCCATACCATATATCAAAGAATAAAGAAGTATCCCTACAGTCACCAATAAAACACTTCATGTTGTCCACCATCTCCTTATGAACCCAACGAAGATCAGGAAGAATAGAAGATTTCACCCCTGCCATCTTAATACGACCATCCCTACAAGTGAATTTGGCTTCCAAAAACCTCGCCCACCTCTTACGAGAAGATTTTATAGCCCACCACAATTTCATCAGCAAAGCTTTATTCATAGTCCTTAGGCTAGTGATCCCAAGACCACCTTCCTTTAAAGGACTACAAATCTTATCAAAACCAACTACAAAAGCTCTAGTAAGATTAGAATCACCCGACCACAGAAAATTACGAATCACACGCTCACATTGAAGTGTGAATTTTACCGGCCATTTGTACACAGCCATGTTATGAATAGAATAACTCGAAAGAACATTCTTAACAAGCACAACCCTATCTTGAAAAGATAACATCTTACCTTTCAGAACCGAAAGTTGATCCCTCAACTTATCAACAACGTTGCTGATGTGACTATACTTAACCATCCCCGGCATCACCTTAACTCCCAAATATCTATCAGGAAAGTTAGAAATTGCCATACCTAAGAAAGTTGCAATGGTCTGGCGCCTACTCAAAGTCCCACCACCGAAGTAGATCTTGCTCTTCTCCCAACAAACCCTCTGACCAGAAGCTTGGTGGTAATTCTCCAAAAGTTTCACCAGATTCTTCACACTCTTCATATTTCCCTTGCAAAAAATCATAATATCATCAGCAAAAAATAAATGAGTAGGAGCAATACCCTTACGTTTTACCATATAAGACATATCCTTATTCTGAAAGAGTTTAGTGATGTTGCGGCTAAGCACATCCTCAATCAAAACAAAAATAAGAGGAGATAGAGGATCCCCCTGCCGTAAACCCCTATTAATCTTGAAATAACCCTCCGGACTACCATTAAGAAGAATAGAAATACGCGCCGAATCCAGAATTTTCCAAATCCAAGAGCACCAATCTTCAGAAAAACCATACCTTCTAAAAACCTCAAGAACAAAAGACCATCTCACCGTATCAAAAGCCTGAGAGATATCAAGCTTCAAACCCAAATTACCGTCCTTCCTTTTGATGTGCAATTCATTCACCATCTCAGAAGCTAAACTAATATTCTCATGGATATTCCTTCCCTTCATGAAAGCCACTTGCTCTTCAGACACCAACTTTCCCAACACCCTACCAAGCCTAGTAGCCAAGATTTTAGTAAAAATCTTGAAAAAGAAATTACTTAAACCAATCGGCCTAAAGTTCTTCAACCTAGCAGCTCCCCTAACCTTTGCAAGCAAAAGAATAAGACTAGAATTAACCCCATTAGGAACGGTTTTAGAAGACCAGCAATAAGTAACCGCTAAAATCAGATCCCTGTGAATAATCTCCCAACAATGTCTATAAAAATACCCCGAGAAACCATCTGGACCTGGCGCACTATCAGCTCCCAAATCAAAAACCGCCTGTTTAATCTCATCACAAGTAGGAATAGCATCCAACATATGCGACTCTTCCACAGTAATAGAATCATGATCATAATCAAAAAGAGTTTCACTTACCTGACCATCCTTCTTCTTACCATTTGGATTAGTTCTGCATGGTCTTTCATCCTTCTTCTATTGTGAAATTTGACTTCCTTCATATTTTCTTGAATCAACGTACATAGAAATACAATTTTTACTAGACGTATTGCCTTAGAACATATTAATTGTAATTACAATACATTTTCAAACTTTTTCTGTTAAAGATGAGTTTATATAGTTTACAATTTAGTCTCAGAAATTAATTATCGACTTATAACGAAATGTGTCAACTTTTTTGAGTTAACGTATATTAAATTCAACATTTTTATGAACTCTTTATTTTTGTGTTGGCTTTGTCTTTCTATTTGATTCAAGATAGATGAAATTTGTTACCATTTGGATTAGTTCTGGCTGGTCTTTCATCCTTCTTCTATTGTGAAATTTGGCTTCCTTCATATTTTCTTGAATTAACGTACATAGAAATGCAATTTTTACTAGACGTAATTCCTTAGAACATATAATTTGTGATTAAAATACATTTTTCAAACTTTTTATGTTAATGATGAGTTTATCTAGTTTACAATTTAGTCTCAGAAATCAATTTTCGACTTATAACGAAATGTGTAGACATTTTTGAGTTAACGAATATAAAATTCAACATTTTTATGAACTCTTTCTTTTTGCGTCGGCTTTGTCTTTCTATTTGATTCAAGATAGATGAAATTTGTTAGGATTTGGATTTGTTCTTTCATCCTTCTTCTATTGTGAAATTTGACTTCCTTCATATTTTCTTGAATCAACATACATAGAAATGCAATTTTTACTAGATGTATTGCCTATGAACATATTAATTGTAATTACAATACATTCTTCAAACTTTTTTTTTTAAAGATGAGTTTATCTAGTCTACAATTTAGTCTCAGAAATCAATTTCTGACTTATAACGAAGTGTGTAGACTTTTTTGAGTTAACGTATATAAAATTCAACATTTTTATGAACTCTTTCTTTTTGTGTTGGCTTTGTCTTTCTTTTTGATTTAAGATATATGAAATTTGTTAGGATTTGGATTAGTTCTGCATGGTCTTTCATCCTTCTTCTATTGTGAAAGTTGACTTCCTTCATATTTTCTTGAATCAACATACATAGAAATGCAATTTTTACTAGACGTATTGCCTTAGAACATATTAATTGTAATTACAATACCTTTTACAAACTTTTTCTGTTAAAGATGAGTTTATCTAGTTTACAATTTAGTCTCAGAAATCAATTTCGACTTATAACAAAATGTGTAGACTTTTTTGAGTTAACGTATATAAAATTCAACATTTTTATGAACTCTTTCTTTTAGTGTTGGCATTGTCTTTCTATTTGATTCAAGATAGATGAAATTTGTTAGGATTTGGATTAGTTCTGCATGGTCTTTCATCCTTCTTCTATTGTGAAATTTGACTTCCTTCGTATTTTCTTGAATCAACGTACATAGAAATACAATTTTTACTAGACGTATTGCCTTAGAACATATTAATTGTAATTACAATACATTTTCAAAAAATTTCTGTTAAAGATGAGTTTATCTAGTTTACAATTTAGTCTCAGAAATCAATTGCGACTTATAACAAAATGTGTAGACTATTTTGAGTTAACGTTTACGTATATTAAATTCAACATTTTTATGAACTCTTTATTTTTGTATTGGATTTTTCTTTCTATTTGATTCAAGATAGATGAAATTTGTTAGGATTTGGATTAGTTCTGCATGGTCTTTCATCCTTCTTCTATTGTGAAAGTTGACTTCCTTCATATTTTCTTGAATCAACGTACATAGAAATGCAATTTTTACTAGACGTATTGCCTAAGAACATATTAATTGTAATTACAATACATTTTTCAAACTTTTTCTGTTAAAGATGAGTTTATCTAGTTTACAATTTAGTCTCAGAAATCAATTTCCAACTTATAACGAAATGTGTAGACTTTTTTTAGTTAACGTATATCAAACTCAACATTTTTATGAACTCTTTCTTTTTGTGTTCGCTTTGTCTTTCTATTTGATTCAAGATAGATGAAATTTGTTAGGATTTGGATTTGTTCTGCAAGGTCTTTCATCCTTCTTCTATTGTGAAATTTGACTTCCTTCATATTTTGTTGAATCAACATACATAGAAATGCAATTTTTACTAGGGCTCTTTATGGTTTTTAGGAAACATTCAAAGATAATCTTCATTATTGTAGGGAATTTTGTTAGTATCATTCTTTATAAAGAATTAAGTTACTTTCAGTTGGCTTTAACGAATCCCCTAGCTAGTAGATACTAGTGCTACAAAATATAATTAACTTAAAGTTTTTTCAGAGCTTTTTAGAGTTTTTCATAGCTCTTTAAATTTTTCAGAGCTCTTTAGATATTTTAGGGCTTTTAATTGTTTTAAGGCATTTTTACAGTTTTTGGGGCTTTTTACAGTTTTCAGGGCTTTTTAGAGTTATCAAGGATTTTTCGAGAACATTAAAAGTTGATCTTCACTATTGTAGGGATTTATTATTATCATTCTTTAACGAATCTCCTAGCTTGTAGGTCCCAGTGCTACGCAGTATAATTAAATTTAAGTGTTTCAAAGCTTTTTGGAGTCTTCCTGAGCTTTTTTAGAGTTTCTCAGAGCTCTTTCAGGGCTCTTTAGGGTTTTTAGAAAACATTCAAAGATAATCTTCAATATTGTGGGGAATTTTGTTAGTATCATTCTTTATAAAGAATTAAGTTACTTTCAGTTGGCTTTAACGAATCCCCTGGCTAGTAGATACTAGTGCTACGAAATATAATTAACTTAAAGCTTCTTCAGAGCTTTTTAGAGTTATTCAGAGATCTTTAGATTCTTCAGAGCTCTTTAGATATTTTAGGGCTTTTTAGAGTTTTCAGGGTTTTTTAGAGTTTTCAAGGCTTTTTACAGAACATTCAAAGTTGATCTTCACTATTGTAGGGATATTTTATTATCATTCTTTAACGAATCTTCTAGCTTGTGGATCATGGTGCTACGTAGTATAATTTAATTTAAGCTTTTCAAAGCTTTTTGGAGTCTTCCTAAGCTTTTTAGAGTTTCTCAGAGCTCTTTCAGGGCTCTTTATGGTTTTTAGGAAACATTCAAAGATAAACTTCATTATTGTAGGGAATTTTGTTAGTATCATTCTCGATAAAGAATTAAGTTACTATCAGTTGGCTTTAAAAAATCCCCTGGCTATTAGATATTAGTGCTACGAAATATAATTAACTTAAAGCTTCTTCAGAGATTTTTAGAGTTTTTCATAACTCTTTAGATTTTTCAGAGCTCTTTAGATATTTTAGGGCTTTTTAGAGTTTTCAGAGTTTTTTAGAGTTTTCTAGGTTTTTTAGAGAATATTCAAAGTTGATCTACAGTATTGTAGGGATTTATTATTATCATTCTTTAACGAATATCCTAGCTTGTAGATCCTAGTGCTACGGAGTATAATTGAATTTAAGCGTTTCAAAGCTTTTTGGAATCTTATTGAGATATTTTAGAGTTTCTCAGAGCTCTTTCAGGGCTCTTTAGGGTTTCTAGAAAACATTCAAAGATAATCTTCAATATTGTAGGGAATTTTGTTAGTATCATTCTTTATAAAGAATTAAGTTACTTTCAGTTGGCTTTAACGAATCCTCTGGCTAGTAGATACTAATGCTACGAAATATAATTAACTTAAAGCTTTTTCAGAGCTTTTTAGAGTTTTTCATAGCTCTTTAGATTTTCCAGAGCTCTTTAGATATTTTAGGGCTTTTTATAGTTTTCAGGGTTTTTTAGAGTTTTTAGGGTGTTTTAGAGTTTTCAGGGTTTTTTAGAGTTTTCAAGGCTTTTTCGAGAACATTCAAAGTTGATCTTCACTATTGTGTGGATTTATTATTATCATTTTTTAACGAATCTCATAGCTTGTAGATCCCAGTGCTACGGAGTATAATTAAATTTAAGCGTTTCAAAGCTTTTTGGAGTCTTCGTGAGCTTTTTTAGAGTTTTTCAGAGCTCTTTCGGGGCTCTTTAGGATTTTTAGAAAACATTCAAAGATAATCTTCAATATTATAGGGAATTTTGTTAGTATCATTCTTTATAAAGAACTAATTTACTTTCAGTTGGCTTTAACGAATCCATTGGCTAGTAGATATTAGTGCGACGAAATATAATTAACTTAAAGCTTTTTCAGAGCTTTTTAGAGCTTTTCATAGCTCTTTAGATTTTTCAGAGCTCTTTTGATATTTTAGGGCTTTTTAGAGTTTTCAGGGTTTTTTAGAGTTTTCAAGGCTTTTTAGAGAACATTCAAAGTTGATCTTCACTATTGTAGGGATTTGCAATTGTCATTCTTTAACGAATCTCCTAGCTTGTAGATCCCATTGCTACGGAGTATAATTAAATTTAAGCTTTTCAAAGCTTTTTGGAGTCTTCCGGAGCTTTTAGAGTTTCTCAGGGCACTTTTAGGGATGTTTAGGGTTTATAGAAAACATTCAAAGATAATCTTCATTATTGTAGGGAATTTTGTTAGTATCATTCTTTATAAAGAATTAAGTTACTTTCCGTTGGCTTTTACGAATCCCCTGGCTAGTAGATACTAGTGCTACGAAATATAATTAACTTAAAGCCTTTTCAGAGCTTTTTAGAGTTATTTAGAGCTCTTTAGATATTTTTGGGCTTTTTAGAGTTTTCAGGGTTTTTTAGAGTTTTCAAGGCTTTTTAGTGAACATTCAAAGTTGAGATTCACTATTGTAGGGATTTTTTATTATCATTCTTTAACGAATATCCTAGCTTGTAGATCACGGTGCTACGGAGTATAATTAAATTTAAGCTTTTCAAAGCTTTTTGGAGTCTTCCTAATCTTTTTAGAGTTTCTCAGAGCTCTTTCAGGGCACTTTATGGTTTTTAGGAAACATTCAAAGATAATCCTCATTATTGTAGGGAATTTTGTTAGTATCATTCTTTATAAAGAATTAAGTTACTTTCCATTGGCTTTTACGAATCCCCTGGCTAGTAGATACTAGTGCTACGAAATATAATTAACTTAAAGCCTTTTCAGAGATTTTTAGAGTTATTTAGAGCTCTTTAGATATTTTTGGGCTTTTTAGAGTTTTCAGGGTTTTTTAGAGTTTTCAAGGCTTTTTAGTGAACATTCAAAGTTGAGATTCACTATTGTAGGGATTTTTTATTATCATTCTTTAACGAATATCCTAGCTTGTAGATCACGGTGCTACGGAGTATAATTAAATTTAAGCTTTTCAAAGCTTTTTGGAGTCTTCCTAATCTTTTTAGAGTTTCTCAGAGCTCTTTCAGGGCACTTTATGGTTTTTAGGAAACATTCAAAGATAATCCTCATTATTGTAGGGAATTTTGTTAGTATCATTCTTTATAAAGAATTAAGTTACTTTCAGTTGGCTTTAACGAATCCCCTGGATGGTAGATACTAGTGCTACGAAATATAATTAACTTAAAGCTTTTTCGGAGTTTTTTAGAGTTTTTATAGCTCTTTAGATTTTTCAGAGCTCTTTAGATATTTTTGGGCTTTTTATAGTTTTCAGGGATTTTTAGAGTTTTTAGGGCTTTTTAGAGGTTTCAGGGTTTTTTTATAGTTTTCAAGGCTTTTTCGAGAACATTCAAAGTTGATCTTCACTATTGTAGGGATTTATTATTATCATTCTTTAACGAATCTCCTAGATCCCAGTGCTACGGAGTATAATTAAATTTAAGCTTTTCAAAGCTTTTTGGAGTCTTCCTGAGCTTTTTTAGAGTTTTTCAGAGCTCTTTCAGGGCTCTTTAGGGTTTTTAGAAAACATTCAAAGATAATCTTCAATATTATAGGGAATTTTGTTAGTATCATTCTTTATAAAGAACTAATTTACTTTCAGTTGGCTTTAACGAATCCCTTGGCTAGTAGATACTAGTGCTACGAAATATAATTAACTTAAAGCTTTTTCAGAGCTTATTAGAGTTTTTCATAGCTCTTTAGATATTTCAGATCTTTTTAGATTTTTCAGAGCTCTTTTGATATTTTAGGGCTTTTTAGAGTTTTCAGGGTTTTTAAAGAGCATTCAAAGTTGATCTTCATTATTGTAGGGATTTGCAATTATCATTCTTTAACGAATCTCCTAGCTTGTAGATCCCATTGCTACGGAATATAATTAAATTTAAGCTTTTCAAAGCTTTTTGGAGTCTTCCTGAGCTTTTAGAGTTTCTCAGGGCTCTTTTAGGGCTCTTTAGGGTTTATAGAAAACATTCAAAGATAATCTTCATTACTGTAGGGAATTTTGTTAGTATCATTCTTTATAAAGAATTAAGTTACTTTCCGTTGGCTTTAACGAATCCCCTGGTTAGTAGATACTAGTGCTACGAAATATAATTAACTTAAAGCCTTTTCAGAGCTTTTTAGAGTTATTCAGAGCTCTTTAGATATTTTTGGGCTTTTTAGAGTTTTCAGGGTTTTTTAGAGTTTTCAAGGCTTTTTAGAGAACATTCAAAGTTGAGCTTCACTATTGTAGGGATTTTTTATTATCATTATTTAACGAATATCCTAGCTTGTAGATCACGGTGCTACGGAGTATAATTAAATTTAAGCTTTTCAAAGCTTTTTGGAGTCTTCCTAATCTTTTTAGAGTTTCTCGGAGATCTTTCGGGGAACTTTATGGTTTTTAGGAAACATTCAAAGATAATACTCATTATTGTAGGGAATTTATCATTCTTTATAAAGAATTAAGTTACTTTCAGTTGGCTTTAACGAATCCCCTGGCTAGTAGATACTAGTGCTACGAAATATAATTAACTTAAAGCTTTTTTAGAGCTTTTTAGAGTTTTTCATAGCTCTTTAGATTTTTCAGAGCTCTTTAGATATTTTTGGGCTTTTCATAGTTTTCAGGGATTTTTAGAGTTTTTAAGGCTTTTTAGAGGTTTCGGGGTTTTTAGAGTTTTCAAGGCTTTTTCGAGAACATTCAAAGTTGATCTTCACTTTTGTAAGGACTTATTATTATCATTCTTTAACGAATCTCCTAGTTTGTAGATCCCAATGATATGAAGTATAATTAAATTTAAGCGTTTCAAAGTTTTTTGGAGTCTTCCTGAGCTTTTTTAGAGTTTCTCAGAGCTCTGTCAGGGCTCTTTAGGGTTTTTAGAAAACATTCAAAGATAATCTTCAATATTGTAGGGAATTTTGTTAGTATCGTTCTTTATAAAGAACTAGGTATCACTGGGGCCTTACGGCCCCGGCTCAACCTCTAAAGTTGTTGCATAAATCTGCATTTAAGCTGGTTTTGGTCTGCAACTTATGTTGCCAAAGTAACTTAATTTTTCTTTAGCTTTCTTTATTTATGCATTCACAAACCATATATTTTGTGAACCCCATGATAAATTATGCTCGGGTTTACATTGTAATTATCTATCTCACCAGCAATTAGTATTCAAGGCAAACAACTATAGGTGTTGCCTAACCTCATGCTATCGCTTTTTAAAAAGCAAATGAGGATTGTAGTGTCTGGGACTTTGTTTGAATAATGTATGATATTTTTTTTCTTTTCTTTTTAAGACATGGTGTCGTGTTAATAGACGAAAGATTATCACATAGCTAAGATACATTTTCTTAAAGCTTTAATAGTGAGAGAGGATGGTTCGTTCGTCGTTCTCTATATATGACACACGTGTCAAAAAATATGGCAATATTGTAGATAACTAACCAACAAAAAACCTTATTGAGTAATATAATTTTATAATTTTTTTATAAAAACTCATTAACAAAATTGCAAACGAAAAAAATTAAGTGTTATAAAAGAGTAAGTTAATAATTCCAAACAAAAAAATAACTAAAACCCATAGATATAGGTACATACTCATACCAATTGTAGAATGTATTGGTACATATATTACGTACAACCAAAATAAGAAAGCAGTAATATATGTTGATTAAAAAACTACATGAAAACAATCATTAAGTTTAACATGAAATGTAGCATGACGTTACCTTTTAATCGTATTTGAGTTATGCTAGACATTTAACCCGAAACCAAATTTATAAGTTTTTTAATTGAGCCCGACTTCCCATATTCTTTCTTCATTTTTATAATGTAAGACCTTATTTGCATATATCATTCTTTCTCGATCCCAAATTTTATCCATGTTTAAATTGTATTTTTGTTGTAGAGATTCTTTGAACATTAACATCCTACGTTCTTGTCTTCTTCTTTCTTTTACTTTTCGTTCATCTTTGTAATAATATTTTCCAAATTCTTCTATTTGTTCTTGAGATCCATGGTTCCGGAAAGACTCGTATTATTATGCTCTCTATATATATGTTCTGTTACTTGTTTCCCTAGGAATGGAATCACTTCTCCATATAATTCTTTTATTATTTTCATGTTCAAAATAATATCTGGACAAAAAAAAATTATGTATTTTTTAAAGATGCAAACATGTATATTTAGTTATTTTGCATCTGGCCCCTCATTATATTCTGACTCTTCCCTGAAAGTTTTCCTCAAGTAAATAAGTTCAAGCATTTTACTGTCACGTGAAAATAGATGAGTTGTAGAACTTTATCCTGCATTGTTGATTACATCAGTGTCATCCAATTCTAAAAATTGGTTAAACTTGATAACATTCCTAGTGTAAAACTTTATCCTTTGTTGATTGCATTGTTGATTGCATTGTTGTAGAACTTTATCCTTTGTCGGATTTTTGATATTGTCTAGACTTTTCACCTCGTGCATATGTCTTTACTTTTCGTTGTACATATATACAATCTTATTCGAATGATCTTTAGACTAATCTTTTTTAGACATAATTCTTCTATTTTTTCTTCAGACCCATGCTTCGGGAAAAGACTCATATTATCGTGCTCTCTAATCTTGTAATCCTAGTGTAAAAGTTCATTTTTAAAGAAAATTTTTGTCAACAGTTTCACTTCATATGTAGCCTTTACGGAAATATCATTTCAATAAGAAGGCTTTAGGGCAGACATGCAAATCAATCGTCCAGTTAGTGCATTATTAGGTACTAACTCCCTCTTTAAAAGCAAGTGAACAAAAAAAAAAGCAAATTGAAATATGGAAATAAAAGTGTACCGAATGCCATAATTTCATAGTAGTTTTTAAATGAACACAGAATCTTGAATATCATAATGAAGGTGTCCGAGATTTATTGTACTTACCATAGTTTCCATGGACATGATAGGATATGGTAAGCTTAATAAAATAAAATATGCTAAAGCAAATAATGAAGATTTGGCAATTCGTCAACGGTCAACCTAAGTAAATGATCGACGGTGAATGAACATTACTCAAACTTAAATAGCTTATGCAAACTACATCCAAATTAAGTGTTCATCCCAAGAAATCCTATCAACATCTCATCATGAATATGAATTCTGAAAAACTCAGCAACTGCGGAGTCCTTTATCTAAGGACGTGTATTTAAATACCCAAAATCATGTTTTCAAGCAACCCAGGAAATTATATTAACAACTCAGTAAACATGGAATCTGAATTCATAAAAAATGAGCAACTGCGAAGTCCATAACATGTATCTAGATTAAAAATGGTGAAGTTTATGAGCATTTCTATTTACCAATTTTACGTTTGTCTTAAGAATAAATTTAAAAAGGAAAAGTACATGAAGGTTGAAATACGTGGGAAATAAATGGGAACCTTTTAGGAAGTGTGAACCAAATGCTGCTCCAAGAATATATAATGGGAAAAAAGTGAAACCAACTTCGCAAAGATGTCTGAAAAAATGCATGTCATAAGGAAAATAAGGTGAAACAGAGTAGAAACTTACCATTCATGATTGATCGTGTATCAATTCAATTGAAATCTGATAAGATGTCTCTCACATGACCATCTCTGCTTTTTACGTCTCAAATTACACATATGCTATACAAAAAGGTTACCCAAAAAAAATATTTATTCATAGATTTATTTCATGAAAAGATATGTTTTCAATTTGAAAAAACTGATCAGGACTATCTGAAGTATTTTTTTTTTTGTTAGGTCAAAAAAGTTTATTAAGCCAAAAGAACGTAATTACAAGAATTACAAAAAAGAAGCACAAAACTCCCTACCCCCATAAACCAAAGGGGACTAAAAACAAAAAAGAAATAACAAAAGTAGTAACCAGAAAATTAAAAGAAGCTACCTATATCTATAGCCAACTCCTTTCAATTTACTTCTGCTGCAACCAACTCTATACGATTTGCTCTTAGAAAAAATTCCATCCATAATATCTGTATCAAAAGCATAGTTACCCAAGACATCTTCATCTTCATCCACATAAAACTCTCCATCTTCATCCTCAGAGGCAAAGTTACCAGGAACGAGCTTAATAGGAGACAACTTACTAGGAATTTTTTCTTTGAATTCATACTTTCCATTTGCTCCCTCTTTTCTTTGAGATATTTTCGTCTAAAAGTTGGACTTCTAAAAAAACAAAAAAAAATAATGGACTTCTAATGAACTGAGCACGCACATCTTCCAACTGAATATTGCTTGCCACCTCTAATTCTTCCTTAGACAAAATATTATTCTTATCAAAAACAGTATCAACCAACCCCGATTGAATTTCCATGTTAGTGTTACGGCTTGGAGATTCCTCAATAGACTTGCTGGGAGAAGATTCCAAACTTGAATCAGATTGCAAAGAACGCTTTGCTAAAATATTAGCAGCCTGTTTGGCAACTTTCCTAGCTTTTTTCCTTGCTAAAATGTCAGCATCAACCTCACCCCAACTTTTAGAACCCATACTAACATCTGAGTCACTAGATTCTACTTGATCCTCCTCCTCTTCCTCAATAATAACATTATTAAGGCCTAACTCAGATTCCAGAACATCAAATTTGTTTTTAACCACAACTTCAGTTTGCATCAAATCATCCGCAAAAGGAGTATAATCCTTCACAAAAGGAGTAAAAGAGAAAATACCTTTGCTAGGGGGTTTCTTTCCTTTCACTTGAGTCCATTCATCTTTAGAAAAGCTCTGAGCAGCCATATCTTCCTTACGTAAAGCTATATCTTTCTGAGCTGCAATATTATTTTTACAATGAATAAACTTCATCTGAGCCTCACGCAACTCAGCAGCAGATTTAGCTAGCTCCTTTTCCAACTGATTAGCATCAATAACGTCAGTAGGAGTGTTTTTAAGATTTATCAAATCAACCACGGTCTGACCTGCATGGCCTGCATTGATACAATCTGTACGTGTAATATCTTCACTAGCTGTAGCTCCAACAACTTCAGAAGTTCCTTTATTCACGACTCTTATTTGAGTTTCCAAATCAGACACGGATTGAGTTGTAGATATTTTGTTTATCCCGGAATGAGCTGAAGAGTTTTGGTTCATCCCGGACTCTGCATTGATAGAATCTATTCGTGTAATATCTTCTCTAGCTGTAGCTCCAACAACTTCAGAAGTTTCTTTATTCACGACTCTTATTTCAGTTTCCAATTCAGACACGGATTGAGTTATCCCGGACTGAGCTGAAGTTTGGTTCATCCCGGACTTTGCATGGTCTGCATGAGCAGATTGTGTACGTGCAGCAAGCACTTTCTTGGCTGCAATTGCGTTTTGCAATCTAAGCTGAGCCGCATCATCCCTCTCAGCTGAAGCATCAACCATATTATCCTCCTTATTCTCCAGATTCAAAGAGTTCTGCTCTTCCTCATTAGTTTTAGGTGATTTTGCTTGCCAAACTTTATGAACAAGCTGTTTTTCCTTACCAGCAGCCTTCATGCTATTCTTATTTTTGCATTCACCATCAACATGCCCAATAATATTGCAAGATAAACAGAATTTAGGTGAATTTGGTATATCAACATATTGCCAAAAAATTTTACCTCCTGCAGTGATAGAGATTCGGTCAGGAATATGCTTTGGAAAGTCTATATCTACCAAAACAGCTGCGAAGTGACCATATTCCAGATTTAGGGTTCTTTGATCCACCACAATTGGTGTTCCAAGGATTTTCCCAATAGAAAGTAAAGATTTCTCAGTCCATATCTCAATAGGGAGACCAAGAAAACGTACCCAAACAGCTGCACGGGACGTTCTTTGTTTATCAGGATTAAAACCTGGGTACCAATCAATCAGCCTCAGAATTTGTTGATTGACAAACCACTTTTCAGCACGAATCTTCTCCTTTTCCAATTCTGAAGATAACATAATAACAAAGAATCCTTTGCTCATAGGTATAAACTTACACCTATTCTTAAGTTTCCATTGATTTTCAAGGATTTTTTGAACCTCAACAAACTTTAAACCTGTAGCATCCAGTCTAGCTATGAAGCTATATTGAAAAGGCTTGCATCCTTCCTGATAATAATCATTAGGGATGACAAGAGCTGGCTCACCCTCAACAAGAGTAGGATTTGGTAACAAGGAAATATCAACTGAAGTTGGATTTAGGGTTTTACGTTCCCTAACTTTTTCAGCAAAAGAAACTGTTTTAGCATGGTTCTGATTTGAGCTAATAGGAATATTATCTAAAGAATGAATCATCATGAATCAACGTATTGATTCTGATAATCCAAAAACATAAAGCTTGAAACCCTAAACGTGAAAATATTTGGAAAACTTTTCTCACTTTCAAAAGAGCAAAATATTCATTGGAACGTCCATAAAAAATGAAAACCATAGAAAATAAAATAATTTAAGTTAATTCAGCTTTGGAAAATTCTCCTGCATCTTGATCTCAAAATTTTTTTAAGTCACCATTTCCGCTGTAAGGAATTCAAGAAAATAAAATTGTATGGTCGATTGTGCATGGGCCCGAGACACTAAGAAACCCGAATTAACTTATTTGCTATATTCAGTTGTCATTATTATTTGGGGCTAATTTATGGTTAACTTTTTCTCCCTAGTAATTCATAAGGTTGGATAATTAAATATAAGGCTTAATTTCAATGTCATCTTTGAATATCTCCTTTCTTCATGCTAAAATAAGGATTGTTGATTCGACAAAGAATAATGTCTCAGTTCACTTTTACATTTTCGGTAACAACTTAGTCCACAAAATTTATTTTCTTTGGAAGATAGGATTCTAACATGTGGATCCCATTTAGTATAAGTAACTAATTTGATTGCTTACAATTTTTTGGAGCAGTTGCACGTTGATATACTATTCTCTTTAACAATTGTATCAAATTTCTAATAGTCAAACCTAATCTAGAACTCATTTAATCTACTAATAGCGATAAAAATGTAATATCATATGCATCTTTGGATCATATGATCATAAGAATCAAGAAATATATTTGTTGACAGAAAGAACCATAAATGGAGCTTATATAGACAAAAAATAAAAACCAATGTGTTGTTATTAACTTGTCGGTTCATCATATTTAATACTAAAAAACTCATGGATTTGAATTTGTAAAATTAAATTTGAAGCTACATGAAAGTATGAACTCATTTATTTACCGTATACCCGTCTTAAACAAAGTAGAAAAGTGAAACAACCACTTTTTGTGGACGGAGGTCGTATTATCTATTTATCTTCGAAAGCAAATCATATTCATAATGTTGAAGATCACTCAACAACTAACACACACACACAAAACTGCATGAAGAAACTAAAATCTAAAATAATTCACCAACTTATGCAGAAAAATGAGATGTCCATCCCCATTTTCGGTTATCATATCTCTGCAAACCGGTAAATAAAATCTCTCATTCACAAAATCACCAAAAACATAATCTCTTCCACCAGTTTCATCCACACCCATCAATGGAAAATATCTTGAGAATCATCAAATCTTAACTAAACCTTAGTTTCTTCTATATTAGCAGTTTTTTTTTCCTAAAATCTTGTTTGCATACTTGGAAAGTATTATGCAACCAAGTTTATTGTGTATAAAATAAAATATTGACTGCAAAACATAAAATTGAATCTAGTGTAATGTAAAAGTCAAATACAATATTTACATTCAAATACGAATTCAATTCAGAGACAATGAAAAGTAGAGTACCAAAAAAATGTACTCGTATAAAAAAAAATTGATTTTATGTAACGTAGCTCAATCACTCATCTCTGTATGTTGCCTTTTATTTATGGATAGTAAAATCTTAATTAATATTGAAATAATATATAAAACTTAGCCAAAAAAAATAAAAAATCGTCATAAATCAAATATTCAATCATGTACTATTTTCTAAAATATATTTTACCGTTTAAGAAAATTCCACAATATAAATATAAAATGTTATCTTGGCAAGCAATCATTGATGATTAAAGGACCCTCCTTTATTGCTTATATATAGAAGGAAAAATAGATTATATCCCTAGTTAGTTGACACCAATTAATCCAAAATTATAGCATATAATTGTCGCATGTCTTCTCCTCAATTTTATGTTTAAGGATCTATGAGAAATGCAACCTTACACTAACCTTATTCACATCAAAAGAATTTTTCCAACTCATAACGATGTTTGATGATCTCATTCTTTATATTTTATATGTCTTGGAATATCAAAAAAGATCGGCTTCCCTTCATCTACCTATTTTTCTATACGTCGTATAACTTTTGCGTTAATGCTTGGCGTTGAGAGGTAAATATGAGTTTGGTTCTACACGTCCCAGTCACAACAATGACAACACCTTTTCTTAGAATAGAATGAGAGAGAACTTGTTTTCCATTGTACTATGTACTTCCTTATATAAGCTTTTCCCAAAACCTTCCTTCTCATGACATCATGCCACATGTCATAGAAACTTCCTTATTTACAACTATTACCATTTCTCCTAATGTAACCTTCCACTTCTCCATATATCCCTTCATTGTCCTTTCCATTTCATGGACATGTCTTATTGGACTTGGGATTTATTCCCCAAGTCCCCTATGTTCTATGGTGGATTTATCCTTTCTTTTGGGGACTTCCTAGCCCTGCTAAGGGATAATTATTTTCATATATCCACTTGGTATATCATAAGTAAAACTGGATGGGTAACATCTACCAACATGAGACAATAGAAGGAACATCCACAGTGGTGGGACAATTAAACATTCATGATAGTTCGGGTAGTAATGAGAACATATATGTTGTTGTTATTTTTTACGTGAATTACAAGAATCTACGTCTTGCCCATATCATTACAACGATCTTGGAGCAACATTACGTAAGTTCTATGCCGAAGTCCCCATGTATTCAAAAACACCTCAGACCTCTGTCTTTTAAAGCTCTTTTATCCAATTTTCAAATGAGACAGGTAAGTGCATTCAATGCATTATATTTTACAATATGTTTTGGATTAATGTCGAATGGTCTTCATCACTGTCATATAAATTCCTCAAAATCTTAGGAGGTTCATACAGTAAAGTAATATTTATTTTCCAGTGTCGATAATAAATTCCTAATATTGGTTCCCTCTTAGATGAATTATCCAGTCTTCCATCAATCCAATCCAGTGCTCCACAATATGAACATATGTAATATCCATTGCGCGAAGGTAGTGACTTACAAATGGCTAGAGTAACAATTTGATTTCCATCATTATCTGCGGTTTGTGTATCTTCATCGCTATCATCAGATGATAAAGCGCAACAAACGTTAGAATTGTTTGATGCAAAAACTTCGTTGATAATTAGCAAGCATACAAACAACACTGCATGCGGTTGATTTCTAGTGTATGTTGACACATAAGAAGAGGTTACAAACAGACTGTAAATTTAATAAAATATTATGTTTAAATTAATGGTATGCCTGATATGTGAGTAACTGAACCTATAAGATTTATACTGATAGACGTCCACATTTGTTGATATGTGGGATTGCAATTAAAAAACTATTCTTGAGTTTATTAATTGGTGAAACAATTTACTTTATTTTATACGATTCTCACCACATTATGTGAAACAACATCGTTATTCGAAGTTTTGTAAATATCTTGTTAGTGTCTTCTTCGACTGAGAACTTTAGAAATATTTATTATTTTAGTTAATAACATAAAATTAGCTAAACTTAATGCAAATCATAACAATATGAACATCTGATCAACGTGCATTTAATTGCACAATCCTTTCTTTACCCCTATGCAGGGTTTCTTATAAAACCTATGAGATTGTACATCTTTGATGATGAACCTCGTGTCATCTCGTGACGAAACCGCTATGACACTATTCGTAGATCTTGATTATTTTATATTTTACCAACTCCATGTAATTTCTAAATTAAAATCAAAGTCTAGAATTTACTGCAAATCATGTATACATGTATGTTTAATTTTGATGGTTAATAGCAAGATTCCACAAGCTATTCATAAATATAAGAAGAGTGTTTCCTGATGAGAGTTATCTATTGGAATATTAATGGGGTGGCGAAGGTGGAAGCGGGTAGTAAGTTACGTAAGTTGGTGCATGAGTTCAAGCCGGTGGTACTTTGTATTGTTGAGCCTAAGATTCGTTGCACTGACAATGTTATGATAAGGTTAAATTTGGCTGGTTATAATAAAAAGGTAATTCATAATTCTACTTCTAGTTCTTTGGGTAATTTGTGGATTCTTTGGGATGATTGTATTGAGGGAGCCGGTGGTGATTAATATGTCTAGGCAGGCCATTACGGTTAAAACTGAGGGGGTTTTTATCTCTTTTGTTCATGCTAGTTATATTCAAGTTTTTCGAAGGAGGCTTTGGAGTCAACTTGCTGGGGTTGATGTAACTACTCCTTGGTTGGTTATGGGTGATTTCAATTGTGTGCTTCGTCAAGATGAAAAGAAAGGGGGTAGGGCAACTCGTATCTCTTGTATTAATGAGTTTTCTGATTGGATGGAGGATAATAACTTGTTTGAAGCTGATTCGTTGGGGTCTAAGTTTACTTGGACCAATGGTCAGTCTGGTGTTGGTAGAATTAGTAAGTTGGATCGTGCTATTATTAATGAACCTTGGTTGTCTAAGTTTTCGAATTGGCGGTGTAAAGCTCTTCCTAGGGAAGTTTCTGACCATTCGACTCTTATTGGTTTTCCTTTTTGTGATCCTCGGCCTAGACGTGCTCCTTTTCGTATTCAGAAGATGTGGTTTTCCATCCGGATTTTTTGAAGATGGTGGAGTATCTTGGATGGCGCCGGTGTATGGTAATCATGGTTTTATCTTTCCTTTCAAATTGAAGCGGTTGAAGGAGGCTATCAAGTTATGGAATCAATCTGTTTTTGGCAATGTCAATGCTAGATTAAACAAGCAACTCGTAAGTTTGAGGTAGCTAGTAGAATTCAGATGATGATCCTTTGATGTTTCTAAACTTAATAATATGAAGGATGCTCTTGTGAGGTTCAAGATATTCAAAGGCAGCAGAATAATGTTAAAGCAAAAATCTAGAAATAAGTGGTTGTTGGAGGGTTCTAGTAACACTTCTTTCTTTCACAACTCTATTAAAATTCGTAGAAGTGCTAATACAATCTCGGAGCTTGTTGCTGAAGATGGGAGTACTATTACTGATCCGGTTCATCTTAGTTCTCATGTGGTTTCTTATTATCAGGCTAAATTCAATGGTGAGGATAGTCAGGTAAGTGAAACTCTTTTTGATTATGATCATGATTCTATTACTGTGGAAGAGTCGCATATGTTGGATGCTATTCCTACTTGTGATGAGATTAAACAGGCGGTTTTTGATTTGGGAGCTGATAGTGCGCCTGGTCCGATGGTTTCTCGGGGTGTTTTTATAGACATTGTTGGGAGATTATTCAAGGGATCTGATTTTAGCGGTTACTTATTGCTGGTCTTCTAAAACCATTCCTAATGGGGTTAATTCTAGTCTTATTCTTTTGCTTGCAAAGGTTAGGGGAGCTGCTAGTTTGAAGAACTTTAGGCCGATTGGTTTAAGTAATTTCTTTTAAGATTTTTACTAAAATCTTGGCTACGAGGCTTGGTAGTGTGTTGGGTAAGTTGGTGTCTGAAGAGCAAGTGGCTTTCATGAAGGGAAGGAATATCCATGAGAATATTAGTTTAGCTTCTGAGATGGTGAATGAATTGCACATCAAAAGGAAGGACGGTAATTTGGGTTTGAAGCTTGATATCTCTCAGGCTTTTGATACGGTGAGCTGGTCTTTTGTTCTTGAGTTTTTAGAAGGTATGGTTTTTAAGATTGGTGCTCTTGGATTTGGAAAATTCTGGATTCGGCGCGTATTTCTATTCTTCTTAATGGTAGTCCGGAGGGTTACTTCAAGATTAATAGGGGTTTACGGCAGGGGGATCCTCTTTCTCCTCTTATTTTTGTTTTGATTGAGGATGTGCTTAGCCGCAACATCACTAAACTCTTTCAGACTAAGGATATGTCTTATATGGTAAAGCGTAAGGGTATTGCTCCACTCATTTATTTTTTGCTGATGATATTATGATTTTTTGCAAGGGAAATATGAAGAGTGTGAAGAACTTGGTGAAACTTTTGGAGAATTACCAGCAAGCTCTGGTCAGAGGGTTTGTAGGGAGAAGAGCAAGATTTACTTTGGTGGTGGGACTTTGAGTAGGCGCCAGACCATTGCAACTTCTTGGTATGGCAATTTCTAACTTTCCTGATAGGTATTTGGGAGTTAAGGTGATGCCGGGAGTGGTAAGTATAGTCACATCAGCAACGTTGTTGATAAGTTGAGGGATCAACTTTCGGTTCTGAAAGGTAAGTTATTATCTTTTCAAGATAGGGTTGTGCTTGTTAAGAATGTTCTTTCGAGTTATTCCATTCATAACATGGCTGTGTACAAATGGCCGGTAAATTCACTCTTCAATGTGAGCGTGTGATTCGTAATTTTCTGTGGTCGGGTGATTCTAATCTTTTAGAGCTTTTGTAGTTGGTTTTGATAAGATTTGTAGTCCTTTAAAGGAAGGTGGTCTTGGGATCACTAGCCTAAGGACTATGAATAAAGCTTTGCTGATGAAATTGTGGTGGTCTATAAAATCTTCTCGTAAGAGGTGGGCTCGGTTTTTGGAAGCCAAATTCACTTGTAGGGATGGTCGTATTAAGATGGCGGGGTGAAATCTTCTATTCTTCCTGGTCTTCGTTGGGTTCATAAGGGGGTGAATAACACGAAATGTTTTATTGGTGACGGTAGGGATACTTCTTTATTCTTTGATATTGGTATGGAAATACAACCTTAGCTAGTGTTTTAAATCGCACGGATTTAGACAGATCAGCTCGTGTTTGTGATATTATTGTGCAAGGTGATTGGCAGATTCAAGGAGTTCATTCGCAGCTCCTTTTAAGTGCTGGTGTGGTTCAACAGATTTACCAAAAATTCATATGGGAGTGGATAGGCGTATTTGGATGCCTGATTTACAAGGTAAATTTTCTGTCAAGTACAGGGAGTTGATTAGGAAGAAATACCTATTTTGAGGAGGCGGGGTTGTTATGGAAGAGGGTGGTGCATCCTTCTTGGCGGCTCAGAACTGGAAGTTTATTCGTGGTGCGTGTGCAACTCTTGATAAGGTACAGATTTAAAATTCAACTTGCATCTAAATGTAGTGTGTGTCAGATTGAGGAGGAGTCTCTCCATCATATTCTTTGGAGCTGTAATTTTGCGCGTCAAGCTTGGGAGTGGATTGAAGGTATTTTCAAAATTAAACCTCATTATGATATTATTACTTCTTACCAAAAGGCAAAAAATCATAGTGGTATTGTTAAGGATTTGGTGGTGAATTTGGTTGTGCGTTCAGAATTATGGTTCACTAGAAACAAAAAAGTGTATGAAAAGAAGAACCCTTGTTGGTCTTTATTTCAAAAACGTGTTTTTAGTTTGATGCAAGATTATTCAGTTCGTATGAAGAGTTATATGCATAATTCTATGGATGACTTGAGAATTCTGGAGTTTTTTAGGGTTGGGCATAGAAAGGTGAAGTTTACTGATCCCAAGGAGTGTTTTTGGTTTCCTCCTAATGATAATGAATTGCTTTTGTGCACGGATGACGCCTCAAGAGGTAATCCTGGGGTGGCGGGAGCTGGTATTGTTGCAAGGAATGCAAATTGTGAAGTGGTAGGTGCAATGTGTATTGGTTTGGGAGTTACTTCTAATTATTTGGCTGAATTGTATGGTATTATTGTGGGTATGGAGTGGGCAGTTCAGTGGGGATATGCTTGCATTGTTATTAGATCAGATTCTACAAGTGTGTTGAAGGCTTTGGAAGAAGATAACGTACCTTGGTTTGCTAGGCAAAGATGGATGGAAGTTAAAGGTTTATATGGTTCAATTCGTTTTGAACATTCTTTTAGAGAGGCAAATTTTGCAGCTGATGTCATGGCAAAGCGTGGTTGTTTATTAGAGGATGGGGTTGGATTTCACTTTGAAGGTCGACCAATTTTCTTAAGTTCAATTGAGTTTCCAAATGTAATTTATTATCGTTTTAAATAGGTTTTAGGAGTTTTTTAGGGGTCACTTTGTCCCCTTTTCTCCTTCACCTATCTTGTAAATATTTTTTTAATCAATTTATTTTCTTGACTTAGCAAAAAAAAAAGTTTAATTTTGATGGTACTTAATTCAACATTAATTGTGTGTCCTTTCTTGTACTTTATGTAGGATTATTTTTATGTTTTGTTGAGCTTCTTTCTTCGTCCTTGCTCGTTCGGAGAAAACTCGTTTATCGTGCATAATGTCAAGTAAGTTGTCAAAGAATTTTCTATCCGATGAAGAAATAATTGACTTATATTACTTGCAGATAAAATATCTTAAGAAGTTTGCTTGTTATTCCCAACTCAACTCAATAATACATTAGCTCATCCAATTAGATGTTTTTATTATTCCTTTCCATGTTTTCACTGTTCGGCTTTTCTCTCATGTTACGTCTTATATTCTGAAAGCCGAGTAAGTACAATTAATTTTTTTTTTCTTTGATACAGATGGTTAACATCAGACCGCAGATTAAACAGGTAGCTTCGGGTACTCCTCTTTTATCGTTAAAAGATGTATCGAATTTTTGTCCTTAGTGGTTGATATATGTATACCAAGGGGATTTGGTTCTCGTAGCTCACTTACATTACTACTATCACCGAGTCATCGATATCCATCAGCTCATATTGTTTGGGCCACGATTGAATTGAGACTGATAAGGCTTTTACTATGGGAATTTTAGGCGTAGGTCCAAAAAAAATTATTTTTTTACCGTCAGGCCCATAATTAATTTTGGATACTGTCGCACCGAAAATATTTTAGAAAATGTGTAGTTACTCTATTACCCTCAGCGATTTCTTTTCTCCTCCTCCAAAAACTCTGTAACGGATTTGAAGAGTAAATTTCTTTCTCCATTTAAACCCTAGAAAGTCAATTTCATATTCTAAAAAACCAACCTAGAAACTACTTACAGTTTACAAATCCTAGAAACAACATTTCGAAAAAAATGAACGAAACACAAACAAAATCAACATTTTATTTTCCTTTGATACTTTCACTTTCAGTTAACGAAAAATAAATGTGCATAACCAGTTATGCAGTACAAAAATAAATGTGCATAACAAGTTATGCAGTACAAAAAAAAAGTGCATAACTAGTTATGCAGTACAAAGAAAATGTGCATAACCAGTTACGCAGTACAAAAAAAAAGTGCATAACCAGTTATGCAGTACAAAAAAAAGTGCATAACTAGTTATGCAGATGCATCAAAGGTTATGCTTATCATAAATCACTGTGGATGCAACAAAGAAATGCATAACCAGTTATGCAGTACAAAAAAATGTGCATAACCAGTTATGCAGATGCATAACTTGTTATGTGGCACAAGTAAAATAAATGTGCATAACCAGTTATGCAGTACAAAAAAAATGTGCATAACTAGTTATGCAGTACAAAGAAAATGTGCATAACCAGTTATGCAGATGCATAACTTGTTATGTGGCACAAAAAAAATGTGCATAACCAGTTATGCAGATGCATAAGACATTATGCAGTACAGAACAATGTGCATAACTTGTTATGCAGATGCATCAAAGGTTATGCTTATCATAAATCACTGCAGATGCAAAAAAAAAATGCATAACTAGTTATATAGTACAAAGAAAATGTGCATAACTGGTTATGCAGTACAAAAAAAATATGCATAACATCTTATGCATGTGCAATCAAAGACGACAGAAACTCAAAATCCCCAGATTTAAATCGCAGATTTTGAAACAGAAACCGTAGTTTTATTGAGAAGATTATTCAGAAAAGGATTTGGGAAAAGATTTAACAAAGAGAAAGGTATTTTCGTGGTCTAGAGAAAGATTTGACAAAGGGAAAGATCCAAATGTTAAAAACAAAGAATCAGAGTTCACCATTATTTTCTTCTCGCTTCTCTCTGTTCGTCTCTTGAAGAAAAGGGTAGTTTGGCCTTTTAAAAACTGAGAAGCAAAATTTCAGAAAATTATGGGTCTGCTACAATTTTTGACGGGAAAATGGGTGCGGTAGTTTCTACTTTTACCATAGCACTTGTAAAAAATGATAGTTCGATAGACCTGTTGCTCCAGTAGCTTCTACTTCTAGGATATTAACACCAAGATATAGGCTAGCTGAGCTCAGCAAAAAGTTTGGTGTGGGCAGCCATGCATAAAAACGATCTATACTTGCTTTTAAAATATGGAACCTGCAGTACACGACAATGTGATAAAGAAGACGAATTTAACCATTATTAATCTTGTTGACATGGTTTTGTTGTAGAAATAGAGGGAAGATGGTCCGGAAGCAAGACATATCAACCTCAACTCGAATACCACAATATTCGCAATGAAACATTTTTCACTCAATGGGTAAGACATGCATGTTCTAATCACGTGTAACCCTGTATTGTTCTCTGAAAGCCAAATCTAATAGGAGAAAAAACTGCCCTCAAAAATAAAAATGTCCATCATATAGAGTACCTTGTTTGTTGAACTTGGAAAAGAAAATTGTCTACCTTTTTCTTTTTCTTTGCATATTAGTTGTTTGTTAGTTTTTAAAAATGTCCATCTATATACTTGAGGATTGTCTAAAAGGAGTTACTGTGGAAAGTGAACAGCAATGAAATCTGCATGGCATCCCACCTCTTAAAAACATCAAGTTGAATATCTCTCTTGCTTCCTGATGATTCCGCCCAAAAGAACGAAAGAAAATTAACATAAGAACGTGCAAACTTAAAGTAAAATAAAAATCAGTGATAATAAGAGAAAACTAACACCTTACCTAGACCGATAGTTGCTAGCCACATAGAGATGATCAATTTTCAAGATAGTTAAAGCCAAACTGAACCTACAAAGAAAACAGTGACAGAGATGGGTGAGTCGCTGATACGATAGAAACAACAAATAACAAATGACACCAATCAAAAATACTAAAAGTCCAAGTTAATAACAGTACTTTAAAACAAAATATGGAGATTAAACACGAAGAGAATCACCTTGATTTTATTCTTCCAAGAGTAAAAGGTTTCGTTGACAATCAGAGGCCACTCGGTCATGAGCTTGAAAACCTTTTAACCCATGTTTGTTAATGTGCCTACATCTTTCCTGAGTCATATATTTTACTAAACTCCAAATATGATGCCATCCTCTTTAACTTGAAGCTTCTTCAATAGTATTTACCTAGGTAAACTTCAGATGCATTTCTCGGCTGCAATGTGCGCCTCTTAACTTACTCCCATTGGATCTCAACTTTTAAAGTTCGTAAGGAACTCTTTAGACTGAAACAAAGATAAAAATCATTAAAGACACAATCAAGCTTTCACAATTAAGCATACAAAATATAGATACTACAAAGTGAGTATTAATCCAATCCAGAAATGATTCTTCTGAAGGAGCAACCAATTTAACTCCTCTAAACAGAACATCGTGTTAAAATCAAAAAATTGCAGATCATTATGTCAACTTAAGACCTTCAGAAGATTTCTATGAAATGACTCTCCTCTGTTTATATTATTCCTTCGTTGACCCAACTACTCCATATCCAAGTGATTCAGATACATGCCTTGACATTTGAATTTATTGTAACAACATAAGCAGCAAGTTCTAAGTACATACGGAAAAGTGCAAATCGATCATTACTTTCTATTGTATAGGTCTTGCAGATGAAATATCTCTATGGATACCAAAATATTACCGTGCATTGTTAAATGTGTATTTAGTTTAGCTCCTCCATACCTGTTTTTGAAGTATTGGACTCTGATGACTTCAACTATCTACTCAATCAAAAATATCATACTTGGTAACACCTCACATGTTTGAGCTAATGGGATTTATTCAGGCAAACCCATAAATTAAGCTAATGGGAAACAAAAAACCATTTAACAACCTGAAAATGGACGGAAAGAGCGAAAATCAGTATACAGAAGACCTAGTAACTAATTATGCATCTAACGTAATGTAGTTCCAATTTTCAAATTATTGTTCAACGGTAGATTCGACTATCCACATTGCAATGTAACTCTGTGATGCACACGGAAATTTAGTTCATGCCATGACTTATTGTATTGGTTCATTCCACAGTTCGTTAGTTGTTTAAGGTACAAAAACTCATGCATGTTTCAGCATACATAATGCAGCATTCCATATTTACACTGACAAAATAATACGCTTTTCATGCAAGTGTTCAACAATGCAATGCATAAGGCAAACTTGAGGAAAGTGGGTAACTTACGTCTTTTAGAACAACCACTACACGTCTCACCCAAATCCCGCCATCTTCCACAAAGAACCCATTAGGATTCATCAAATCCAGCATTTTCATTTCATCGCCAACTTTCTCATACCTTTTAACATCATTCAAGGAATCTCTGTTATCACATCTTCTCGACATCCATGGTCCCGTTACCAAAATTTCACAAATCATTTCCCACTTTAAGCTTCTTATCTAACAAAATCAATAGAAATGTGATTAAATAACCCAAAAATAAGTCTGCCATGACATCAGATTGTTATATTAAAATTCCCATATGTAAACAAATACTTCAAGTTTTGGGCAACACAATATTTTGCCTACAAAACTATATTTATTTATCTTTTTCCAATTTGCTTAGTCAAGTACCCCGACGTCTGATAATCAATTTGACACTCTGAGTACACCTACCTAGTTTGAGCGAGCATTCCTATAAACTAATTGTTATCAAATGGATGACATCAGTACCTAGTAATCTATGGATTACATCTTGTACTGTAAGGTAACAGCCAACAGCAATTATAGGATCCATTAATTAAGAGGTCGACTACTGGACCATTTATATATATCCTTCACGTAGATGGATTTCAAGCTAGATACACTACCATTTATATAGACTACTGACCCGTCGGTAGGATATACCCCTTGATTCCGATGTTAGACTGCGCAAATGGAGAAGCACGACAGCCAGCATTTCATCAATTCGTGTGTATGTAATTAAGGATAGTTTGCAATTGCAGTTCCATATATATTATTATTTACCTGTGAAAGCCCAAACAATGTTGTACAAATTCTTGAGCTCTTCCATATTCTTCACCTGTATGTCAAAGATTATTATTTTTGATGAAAAATATTTAGGATTACTAATATTTGATGAAAAATTCTTGAGCTCTTCTATTACTAATGTTGTATATCAATTCTTCTACGCAATTCGTTGGTAATTCTCATATCATTGCTTGAGTTTTGGTTCCTGCAATGGTGCAAATGATCTTTCTCATAATATTTGTTGACCACAAAATTGATCGATAAAAAAGAAAGGATTTTTGTCTAAACTACAGACACGTCTACCTTATTTGGTTATGCATAAGCAAGAGAGACATGCAATTACAAATCTAAAGTGATGGTAAGCTTAGTGAGAATTAGTTGACTTCAATTAATTTACTTACCGTGTAAATTGGAGGTGGTTAGAGTTGTATACTCAGTAGTTAGTAAACTGCTGAATCTAGGAGAAACTCATGTTCATCAACGGGCCTCCATGTCTATTATCACTTGATCCTAGAGACCACGAAACCAACTGGGACGAAGAAATGACTCGGTAGCATCCTGTAAGAATATTTAAGGGTGTTAACAAACTCACAAAACTAAGTGTGTGAGCACTGAAGCTTTAGCAATTAAGATATCGAAGCCATATTATATTTAGAAGTAAATACTCTGGTTTGTGAATTTACCATTTTTGATTGCTGAAAAAATGGACTCGACTTTAAATTCCTTCAGTTGCTTCATCTCCCCAAAGGGCACAGTTCAGATGATCAGTATGCCAACAAAATTATTTTTCCTCTTGTTTAGTTCACATGTAATAAATCTATAGCCCCATGGATCCAACCAATAATAGTAGAACAAAGAATGCAACAACAACTGCAACATTAGCTGAGTTCACTGCAACACATATCACAATCCATGTACAGTAAACTGTCGCTCCTTGCTGCTCATAGGTCACTGCACATTCTATTTAGAGCCTTAAAATTTCCATAGTCTAATGTTGGACTTAGACTAAAAAAGTTTTCGACTCCTGACCAAAATGCTCAACATTAGCTGAGTCTCCCCCGAGAGGTATGATGGAGTAAAGCAACCGGTCTACAGGCAAAAAGAAGTAGAATCACTAAAAAAGGAAGCAACACCATCGACCTCAAGGATATAAAGATATGGAGGAAATCTTAATGCCATGCTTTTCAAATTCTTTTAGCCATTATCCTAATGCAATATTTCTTGCTAAGATGAACCCCCATGTTGTGGAAATTACACCCAGAAAGTAAATGGTTTTCCTACAACACGCCTTTGTACAATGCTCAAGGCTCTAGGCTAAGTAGCAGGAGCCTAGCAGCATCTGGCTCCCATGGAAAGAGAAATGTAATCATCTAATGATGAATCTAATTACCAATTTATCTATTTTAACTACACAATAATTTAGAAAGGTGGATATCTACAAACTTGCTTAAGTAAAACCCCTAATACTAGGTAACATGTGCGTTATCATTTATATCAGGTACCTAGCCTGAAGCATTTCTTTTGATAATTTAATTATATACATATCATTGTTAAGTGTCACGATGGATACATGTGGCAAAACCACCACGCAAAAATGACTACTCCAACGTTGGAGTCACATGAGAAACCCACCATGTAAGAGTGAGGGAGTGACAACTACTGCTAAACTTGACTTTGAAATCCTGAATGAAGAATTAGACATCACAATTGTACGAACAAAAAAAAAAACATAACCTTGGTGATCATTAACAGTTGTGTAGATCCATCTTGAAACTAAAGTTAAACTCAGATTATGTATATAGTGAGTGTGAGTTGATGAAAATTTATATTTAAGATGTTACTGACAATGGTTAGGATTAGGAAAACTAACAATTTTAAGTCCGGACAATAAAATTGTTTCATTACAGTATTTGAGATCTTAGTAGCCAGGAACGTCCAAACCCATCACGAATCTCACTGAGAAACGCGATTTTGCGCTCCTCACTGAGATACGTGATAGGAGCGCGTTCCTTACACGAGAGAAACTCGCTCCCATTCAATGAGAAACGTTTCAATCCTATCACAGAGGAAAATGGACAAAAAGAAAAAGGAAAAGAGAAAAAAGAAAGGGAGAAGAAACGGGAAGAAGAAAAAGGAAGAAGAAAGGGAGAAGAAGAAGAGAAGAAAGGAGAGAAAAAAGAAAAGAAAGTAGAGAAGAAGAAAGGGAAGAGAAGCAGGAAGACGTGCGGCTGCAAAATGGAGAAGAAAAAATGTAGATTGCGTTACCCTAGGGTAGTAACTAGACACGTCTTGTTACTCTGGGCTAAGTCGAAGCCCAAGCCCAATGTTTTCGCCTACACTATTTTCTCTCCTGCACTATATATGTCTACACTTCCGGTCTTGCACCTCGAAGATCAATGAATACTATAAAAGTACGAAACTAGATTCAGAATGCTCCAAGAAAATAAAAAAATAAGTGAATGAACGAGATATTATAGGGAATTCAGTAGTACAACTGATATTTCTATGAAACCTAATTTGCGTTCCTGACACGCTCCTCGTATTTCATTTTTTTAGAATTTCACGAATCCCGTTTTCGTCCTCGTTCCCGCTCCCGACCTCGTTGCCGTTTCTGGCTACTAAGTTTGAGATCTTTGCTGAAAAGATGTTTGACAAAATTTGCTTACCCTTGAAGTATCTCAGATTCATTTTCCAAGGAAGGTCTTTAGCAAGGGTTTGTATCCATAAAAAGATTGTTCAAGACAAATAAATAAGCTTAAAGAGCAAAACGTATACACCGAGCTGTGTGTGGACATGAAAACAAATGATCAATTCCATAACTAACTTAGAGAACTGAAGTTCAACAATTGTCTTGTCATTAACAAAGATAGTTAAGTGCGGCATTGGTCTTTGCTTCTATCAAGGCTACCTGAGCATAGATATTTATTTATTTATGTGTGTGTGTGCACTGTTTCCCATAGTTATAGTAATTAAGAATATCCTTCTAATAATTAATACAGCCTGATCCTGGAACACTATTCAGACAATATCCCACTATGATCTCTGCTTCTATAGGATAATGCGATGGGAAGTAGCATGGTTATAGAGGAAAAGCAGCTCTATGACCAACACCTTAACCCTAAACCAATTACCGCCACCTACTAAATCCCATTGCCCCTATCGATATAGTTGTAGCACCCAGATCAAATAAACCCTAGTTCCATTGGTCAATTTATGATGCAAAATATTTACAATTTTAATAAAAATCCAATCAAACCCAGAAAATAAACAAAAACCCTGATCAAAAAAATTCAGGACGTAATATTCGATTTCAAATTGAGACATAAGTTCAAAACTAGTGAAACACGGAGGATGATGAAGAAGGATCTCAACGATTTGTTAGCAGAAACTCAAAGTGGAAGACTGCTACCAAAAGAAGTAAAATTGAACCTTAAATATATAAAAGGGTGGGATTTTCGATATCAATTTAACACCGAAATTAAAGGGGTAAAGATTAGGTTGAAATTTTAAAACCTTACAGATGATTTTCCTCTGTGTTTCTTCTTCCGGTGGATGAGCAATGTTGAAAAGTCCAGCCTGGCTTCGGAGAGGAGAGGGATTGGAAGGAAAAAATAAGGAAAAATAGGGTTAGGCCAGGGAGACAGATACAAAACATACTTGAAAAGACTATACTGGGCTTTAGACCCTCCGGTCAGGGACATCGATATCTCGACGTCCACAATCAGCGACCCACATCCCATCCCGTAACATAACCAAAATTTTCATGGCCGTATTCATGGTCGTCCAAGTCAGACTCCATCCAGATGATCCGACCGCCGGATGACAATTTTCGGTAAATCATGTCCACTGATTGACTCTTTGATCAAGGAGACAAAGTGCACCTTTTTTTATAATAGTGATTAAGTTACTTTAAGTTGGCTTTAACGAATCCCCTGGCTAGTAAATACTAGTGCTACAAAATATAATTAACTTAAAGCTTTTTCAAAGCTTTTTAGAGTTTTTCACAGCTCTTTAGATTTTTCAAACCTCTTTAGCTGCTGAGGTTGATTTAAATAGTCTTTCAGTTTAGGTTGTTAGCTGGTGCGTCAGAATTTGTTAGCTGCTGAGGTTGATTTAAATAGTCTTTCAGTTTTGATGTGTGGTGCAGATTACACTGTGTGGAAACCAGATTACAAGGGCTTGTTTTCTGTTTGATCAACCAAGGAATTAGTCAGGCGTAGATACCCGGCTTTGGAGGGAACTGAACTGTTGTGGAGGCCGTCTGTCCATCCAGCATTAACAGCCAGAAATTGGACATTGTTGAGGGAAGCGTGTGTAACTCTTGATAAGGTAAGAAGTCGTTTTAAGTATCAAGTCGTGAATAAGTGCTGCTTGTGTAACAGTCAAGAGGAGTCCTTGGAGCATATTTTGTGGAGCTGTAGCTTTGCAACTAGGGCTTGGAGTTGGATTGCTGGTGTTTTTGGCCTTCAACCGCATCAAAATCTGTTGCTTTCTTACAAGGAAGCTAAGAGTAGGAGCAGGATGGTTAACCTTTGGTTATTGGCTATTTTGGTGATTCATTCTGAACTTTGGATAACTCGCAATGGTTTTGTTTACGACAATCAAAAAGTCTGCTGGCTGTTTTTCAAAAGAAGGTCTTCAACCAGATTCATGAATACTCGGTCAGGCTTAAGGGTTATATGTACAATCAAGAAGATTTACACCTTTTATCTTTCTTTAGAGTTCGGCATAGAAGAGTAAAGCATGCAGTTACAAAAGAGTGCTTTTGGGAACCTCCCGCAAGTAATGAACTTATGCTATGTTTTGATGGAGCGGCGCGCGGTAATCCAGGGAGAGCGGGTGCTGGAGTTGTGGTTCGGGATGCCAATGCCAACATAATAGCTGCAATGAGCGTTGGGTTTGGAGTTCAAACAAACAACTTGGTGGAACTATTTTGTATCATAGTGGGTTTGGAATGGGCAATCAAGTTTGAAAGCCAAAATATTTGCATTATAACAGTCTCTATGAGCGCTTTTTTGGTGTTCTTTGGTGACAACAGTGGAGTTCCGTGGTTTCTTCGTGCTAGATGGATGGCGGTGAGATCTAGGTATAACGTGATTCGTTTCATTCACTCTTATAGAGAAGCTAACTTTGCGGAAGATTGTATGTCCAAGAGAGGTTGTTTGTTGGAGGAAGGTGAAGGTTTAAATTATGATAATAGACCAGATTTCCATTTAAGTATTGAGTTACCTAATGTTTCTTATTTTCGTTTCACTTAATTTGTAAGTTTTTTGGGGTGCTTTTCCTCTTTTCTTACAAGTGACGTTCTAACTTTTGCTATTTATTAATACATTTTGGACTTACCAAAAAATAAAATATCATCCTTTATAAAGAATGAAGTTACTTTCAGTTGGCTTTAACGAATCCCCTGGCTAATAGATACTAGTGCTACGAAATATAATTAACTTAAAGCTTTTTCAGAGCTTTATAGAGTTTTTCAGAGCTCTTCAGATTTTCCACAGCTCTTTAGATATTTTACGGCTTTTTAGAGTTTTCAGGGTTTTTTTAGAGTTTTCAAGGCTTTTTAGAGAACATTCAAAGTTGATCTTCACTATTGTAGGGATTTTTTTATTATCATTCTTTAACCAATCTCCTAGCTTGTAGATCCCAGTGCTACAGAGTATAATTAAATTTAAGCTTTTCAAAGCTTTTTGGAGTCTTCCTGAGCTTTTTAGAGTTTCTCAGGGCTCTTTAGAGTTTTTAGGAAACATTCAAAGATAATCTTCATCATTGTAGGGAATTTTGTTAGTATCATTCTTTATAAAGAATTAAGTTACTTTCAGTTGGCTTTAACGAATCCCCTGGTTAGTAGATACTAGTGCTACGAAATACAATTAACTCAAAACTTTTTCAGAACTTTTTAGAGTTTTTCAGAGCTCTTTAGATTTTTCAGAGCTCTTTAGATATTTTACGGCTTTTTAGAGTTTTCAGGGTTTATAGAGTTTTCAAGGCTTTTTAGAGAACATTTAAAGTTGATCTTCACTATTGTAGGGATTTGTAATTATCATTCTTTAACGAATCTCCTATCTTGTAGATCCCAGTGCTACGGAGTATAATTAAATTTAAGCTTTTTGGAGTCTTCCTGAGCTTTTTAGAGTTTCTCAGAGCTCTTTCAGGGCTCTTTAGGGGTTTTAGAAAACATTCAAAGATAATCTTCATTGTTGTAGGGAATTTTGTTAGTATCATTCTTTATAAAGAAATAAGTTACTTTCAGTTGGATTTAACGAATCCCCTGGCTAGTAGATTCTAGTGCTACGAAATATAATTAACTCAAAGCTTTTTCAGACATTTTTAGAGTTTTTCAGAGCTCTTTAGATTTTTCAGAGCTCTTTAGATATTTTAGGGCTTTTTAGAATTTTCAGGGTTTTTTAGAGTTTCAAAGGCTTTTTAGAGAACATTCAAAGTTGATCTTCACTGTTGTAGGGATTTGTTATTATCATTCTTTGACGAATCTCTTAGCTTGTAGATCCTAGTGCTACGAAGTATAATTATATTTAAGCTTTTCAAAGCCTTTTGGAGTCTTCCTGAGCTTTTCACAGTTTCTCAGAGCTCTTTCAGGGTTCTTTAGGGTTTTTAGAAAACATTCAAAGATAATCTTCATTATTGTAGGGAATTTTGTTAGTATCATTTTTATAAAGAATTTAGTTACTTTCAGTTGGCTTTAACGAATCCCCTGGCTAGTATATACTAGTGCTACGAAATACAATTAACTCAAAACTTTTTCTGAGTTTTTTAGAGTTTTTCAGAGCTCTTGAGATTTTTCAGAGCTCTTTAGATATTTTACGGCTTTTTAGAGTTTTCGGGGTTTATAGAGTTTTCAAGGCTTTTTAGAGAACATTTAAAGTTGATCTTCACTATTGTAGGGATTTGTAATTATCATTCTTTAACGAATCTCCTATCTTGTAGATCCCAGTGTTACGGAGTATAATTAAATTTAAGCTTTTTGGAGTCTTCCTGAGCTTTTTAGAGTTTCTCAGAGCTCTTTCAGGGCTCTTTAGGGGTTTTAGAAAACATTCAAAGATAATCTTCATTGTTGTAGGGAATTTTGTTAGTATCATTCTTTATAAAGAATTAAATTACTTTCAGTTGGATTTAACGAATCCCTTGGCTAGTAGATACTAGTGCTATGAAATATAATTAACTGAGAGCTTTTTCAGATATTTTTAGAGTTTTTAAGAGCTCTTTAGATTTTTCAGAGCTCTTTAGATATTTTAGGGCTTTTTAGAATTTTCAGGGTTTTTTAGAGTTTTAAAGGCTTTTTAGAGAACATTCAAAGTTGATCTTCACTGTTGTAGGGATTTATTATTATCATTCTTTAAGGAATATCCTAACTTGTAGATCCTAGTGCTACGGAGTATAATTAAATTTAAGCTTCTCAAAGCCTTTTGGAGTCTTCCTGAGCTTTTTAGAGTTTCTCAGAGCTCTTTAAGGGCTCTTTAGTGTTTTTAGGCTTTTTAGAAAACATTCAAAGATAATTTTCATTATTGTAGGGAATTTTGTTAGTATCATTTTTATAAAGAATTAAGTTACTTTCAGTTGGCTTTAACGAATCCCCTGGCTAGTAGATACTAATGCTACGAAATACAATTATCTCAAAGCTTTTTAGAGTTTTTCAGAGTTCTTTAGATTTTTCAGAGCTCTTTAGATATTTTAGGGCTTTTTAGAGTTTTCAAGGTTTTTTAGAGTTTCAAAGGCTTTTTAGAGAACATTCAAAGTTGATCTTCACTATTGTAGGGATTTGATATTATCAATCTTTAACGAATCTCCTAGCTTGTAGTTCCTAGTGTTATGGATTATAATTAAATTTAAGCTTTTCAAAGCCTTTTGGAGTCTTCCTGAGCTTTTTAGAGTTTCTCAGAGCTCTTTAAGGGCTCTTTAGTGTTTTTAGGCTTTTTAGAAAATATTCAAAGATAATCGTCATTATTGCAGAGAATTTTGTTAGTATCATTCTTTATAAAGAATTAAGTTAATTTCAGTTGGTTTTAACGAATCCCCTGGCTAGTAGATACTAGTGCTACGAAATATAATTAACTTAAAGCTTTTTCAGAGCTCTTTAGATATTTTAGGGCTTTTCAGAGTTTTCAGGGTTTTTTAGAGTTTTCAATGCTTTTTAGAGAACATTCAAAGTTGATCTTCACTATCGTAGGGATTTTTTATTATCATTCTCTAACCAATCTCCTAGCTTGTAGATCCAAGTGCTAGGGAGTATAATTAAATTTAAGCTTTTCAAAGCTTTTTGGAGTCTTCCTGAGCTTTTTAGAGTTTCTCAGGGCTCTTTAGAGTTTTTAGGAAACATTCAAAGATAATCTTCATCATTGTAGGGAATTTTGTTAGTATCATTCTTTATAAAGAATTAAGTTACTTTCAGTTGGCTTTAACGAATCCCCTGGCTAGTAGATACTAGTGCTACGAAATACAATTAACTCAAAAAATTTTCAAAGCTTTTTAGAGTTTTTCAGAGATCTTTAGATTTTTCAGAGCTCTTTAGATATTTTACGGCTTTTTAGAGTTTTCAGGGCTTATAGAGTTTTCAAGGCTTAACGAATTTCTTAGGTTGTAGATCCCAGTGCTAAAGAGTATAATTAAATTTAAGCTTTTCAAAGCTTTTTGGAGTCTTCGTGAGCTTTTTAGAGTTTTTCAGAGCTCTTTCAGGGCTCTTTAGGGTTTTTAGAAAACATTCAAAGATAATCTTAATATCGTAGGGAATTTTTTAGTATCATTCTTTATAAAGAATTAATTTACTTTCAGCTGTCTTTAACGATTCCCCTTGCTAGTAGATATTAGTGCTACGAAATATAATTAACTCAAAGCTTCTTCAGATATTTTTAGAGTTTTCTAGAACTCTTTAGATTTTTCAAAGCTCTTTAGATATTTTAGGGCTTTTAGAGTTTTCAGGGTTTTTTAGAGTTTCAAAGGCTTTTTAGAGATTATTCAAAGTTGATCTTTACTATTATAGGGATTTGTTATTATCATTCTTTAACCAATCTCCTATCTTGTAGATCCCAGTGCAACGGAGTATAATTAAAATTAAGCTTTTCAAAGCTTTTTGGAGTCTTCTTGAGCTTTTTAGAGTTTCTCAAAGCTCTTTAAGGGCTCTTTAGTGTTTTTAGGGTTTTTAGGACATATTCAAAGATAATCTTCATAATTGCACGGAATTTTGTTAGTATCATTCTTTATAAAGAATTAAGTTACTTTCAGTTGGCTTTAACGAATCCCTCGCTAGTAGATACTAGTGCTACGAAATATAATTAACTTAAAGCTTTTTCAGAGCTCTTTAGATATTTTAGGGCTTTTCAGAGTTTTCAGGGTTTTTTAGAGTTTTCAAGGCTTTTTAGAGAACATTCAAAGTTGATCTTCACTATTGTAGGGATTTGTTATTATCATTCTTTAACCAATCTCCTAGCTTGTAGATCCCAGTGCTACGGAGTATAACTAAGTTTAAGCTTTTCAAAGCTTTTTGGAGTCTTCTTGAGCTTTTTAGAGTTTCTCAGAGCTCTTTCAGGGCTCTTTAGGGTTTTTAGAAAACATTCAAAGATAATCTTCATTATTGTAGGGAATTTTGTTACTATCATTCTTTATAATAATTAAATTTAAGCCAACACTTGAACAGTTTCCTTTTTCTCTCTCTTAATTTTTTTCCCTCTCTGGCAAATTTTTTAGGGTTTTCAAAATTTTTTCTACTGTTTTCAATCTTCTATCTCAATCATCTACGTGATTTGTGATGGGGGAAAATGCTTTCCCAGCATCTAAGAAAGTCTTGACTTATGCCGAAAAGGTGATCGGTAAGAAACATATGTCGTCTACTTTATTAGATTTGACTAAGTTGCCAAACCCTACTGTTAAAGAGGGGAAGCCTGCAGTTGTTATCCCTGAAGATTTCTATGCGAAAGGTTGCAGAGTATGGAGTTCAGTCTTCTTGGTCGATTAGACCTAAAAGGTATTAACTTTCAAGATGTGAAGAACAGTTTTGAACAACAATGGCAGTTAGGTCAAGGCCGTGTTCAGTTTGTACCCATGGATATGGGTTTATTCATCATTAACTTACTATCTAAGGAGGATAAAGAGAAAATCCTGAATGTGGAAGCTTGGTTTTTTGACCAACAGAAGTTGAACATCATGGAATGGTTTCCTGGATTCGATGCAGACAAACACCAAACCTCTCGTGCAAACGTGTGGGTTAACTTTCCCGGCTTGCCGATTGAATTTCGGATTGAAAAAATCTTGTTATCTATAGCAAAATCTCTTGGAACTCCCATAGTGGTTGATAAACGCACTCTTGATCATGAGTATGGGCATTTTGCTTCTGTTTTAATTGATATAGACTTTGCTGAACACAACACGGATGCAATTCATGTTACAGTGGGAGGGTTGGATTTTTGGCAGAATATTGAGATTCAAAAGAAGCCTAAGTTCTGTTCTAAATGTAAACTTATTGGTCATTCTGACTTGGAATGCCGTAAAAAGACAAAGAACGCTTCTAACAACTTACAACTTCAGAGTTTTAACCAAGGATATAACAAGCAAACTGCGGCGGTAAATTCTGTTCCACAAGATAACAATGGATGGCAAGAAGCAGGACGCATGAGAAAGGGAAAGATGGCTCTAATCATCCCAGTGGTTCCTAAAGTTAGAGATAATCTGGTTAGAGGAGGTCAGTCTGACGTTGTGCATGGCCATCATGTGAATGCATCTCCAGTTAATTCTGTTGTTCATGTGACTTCTCCTGCTATGGTTGAAACTGTAGAAAACAATATTGAAGAGGGTGAAATTGTGTCAGTGAGTGTTATTAATGTTGCTGATATACAGCTTCAGGATGAGTTAACTAGGTCCGAAGCTGTTGCGAACTTTGCCTTAACTGAATTGGCAAGAACTAGGCTTAAGGTAACCGAACGTGCAACATTAGTTTCAACAGCTCCGGTGAGTGAGCTTGTTCAAACTAAGTCAAATACAGGTTCTGAAACAGGGGAGAGTAGGAATCCTGTATTTGATAGGACTGGGGTTTCTTCTTCAAACACTCCTTTAATTGAAAGTTTATATACTAGGGAATGCGTGGTCTCTCCCAATCATTTTGATGCTCTTAATGCTGAGTTAGGCTTGGGCGAGGAAACAACGCTGGACGCTACAACATCAGGCAGTTTGGCTTCTTCTCAAGTTCCTGCCATTGTTTCACGGTATATTACTCCTCCCATTCCTACTAGGATTGCTTTTTCTGGTCAACCTATTTCTGGGGTTAGTGGGAACTCTACTTTGGGTGTGAAAAACAAGCCTGATGATAATACTACTTTGGGTGGTAGAATTTTATATGGAAAGAATGTTAAACAGGGAGAGGCTTTTCAAAAGAAAGACTCTGTCAGATCAGCACAACGTGTTAAGGTAAATAGCCCCAAAAAATATGGTTATTAATGCTTGTTCTTTTTTGGAATATCAATGGGATTGTGCGGGATGAAGCACAATGTAAACTTAATAATCTAGTTAAAGAGATTAAGCTTGACATTATTGGCATTGTGGAACCTAGGGTGTATGTTTCTTCTAGGTCCTTGCAACGTTTTAAGATTGATGGTTTTCATAGTTCAATAATTCATAATTCTACGGATTTTTCAATTGGGAATTTGTGGGTTATGTGGTCTCTGAATTTTTCTGAGCAGGTGGTGTTAAATAGTTCGCGACAGGCCATTACTACTTCTTTGGATGGTGTCCATATCTCTTTGGTTCATGCTAGCTCTAATCAGGTTATAAGGAGAAATCTTTGGCAACAACTGAATATGGGTTCTCAGCAAATTCCCTGGCTTGTTATTGGAGACTTCAATTGTGTTCTGCGCAATGAGGAGAAGAAAGGTGGTGCTACCCCAAGAACTGCGGTTGTTAATGAATTTACTGATTGGTTGGATGATAATGGTCTTTTTGAAGCTAAAGATTTGGGTTGTAAGTTCACTCGGTGTAATAAGCAATCAAGAGCTAGAAGAATTGTTAGTAAACTAGATCGTGGGGTGATTAATGAATATTGGTTGAATCGTTTTGAGAATTGGCGGTGTAAAGCTCTTCCTAGAGAAGTTTCCGACCATTCTCCTCTCATTGGGTATCCTTTTGTGAATACTAGGCCTCGTAGAGCTCCTTTTCGTGTTCAAAAGATGTGGTTTTTGCATCCAGATTTTATGATAATGGTTCAGAATAGCTGGAATGCTCCTTTGGTTGGCTCTCCAGCCTTTATTTTCCCTCAGAAGTTAAAGCGTTTGAAGATAGAGATGAAGTTGTGGAATCAGTTGGTGTTTGGTAATGTTCATGTTCGGCTAGAATAAGCTAATCTCAGACTTGAAGGGCCCATTAGAGTGATGGATGAAGATCCGTCTAATGTTCAAAAACAAAATGTAATGAAGGATGCTCAAGTAGAAGTTATGATATTCGGATGCAGGTAGCTACAATGCTTAAACAAAAATCTAGGAATCAATGGTTGGTGGAAGGAGCTAGTAACACTAATTTTTTTCACAACAACATTCGTATGAGAAGGAGTAGTAATACTATTTCGGAGTTACGAGATGATACAGGGGCTATTGTTACTGATTGTGACCAATTAAGTGACATGATTGTCAATTATTATCATTCCAAATTTAATGGGGATACTTCTGTTCAGGTGGACTCTCTTTTTGAGTACGAACATGATAGTATTTCTGCTGATGAGAGCACTTTTATGGATCGTTTACCCACTTTGGAGGAGATTCGTCAAGTTGTTTTTGATTTGGGTGCTGACAGTGCTCCGAGTCCGGATGGGTTTGTTGGGTTTTTTTACAGGCATTGTTGGGATATCATTTGTGAGGACCTGGTGAAGGCTATTCTGTTTTGCTGGTCAAATAAATTCATCCCGCACGGTGTGAATTCTAGCTTGTTATTACTGTTGTCCAAGGAAAGGGGTGCTAATACTCTTAGGAATTTTAGACCTGTTGGTCTTAGTAACTTCTTTTTAAGATTTTTACTAAGATCTTAGCTACTAGGTTGGGAGGTGTTCCGGGTAAATTAATTTCTGAGGAGCAAGTGGCTTTTATAAAGGGTAGAAATATCCATGAAAATATCAGTTTAGGTCGGAGTTGGTGAATGATATACAAATTAAGCGCAAGGAGGGTAATGTTGGTCTGAAGCTTGATATTACACAAGCTTTTGATACTGTTAGTTGGTCTTTCATCTTGGAGGTGTTTAGACAATATGGGTTTTCGGAGAGTTGGTGTAATTGGATTCTGCAGATTTTAAAGTCCTGCAAAAATCTCAGTTCTAGTTAATGGGAGCCCGGAAGGTTTTTTCAGTATTGATAGGGGTTTGAGGCAGGGTGATCCTTTATCACCTTTGATTTTTGTCTTGATTGAAGATGTGTTAAGCAGGAATATTACGAAATTATTTCGTGAGGGTAAGATGACGACTATGGTTACCAGAAAAGGTATCTCTCCTACTCATTTATTTTTTGCTGATGATATCATGATTTTTTTAAAAGGAAACATGAAAAGTTTGAGGAACTTGGTCACTCTTCTTGGTTCTTATCAACGTGCTTCGGGTCAAACCGTAAGTCGTGAAAAGAGTAAGATTTATTATGGTGGTGGTTCTTTGAGGAGGCGAGCAAATGTTGCTAAGTTTTTGGGGCATGCCCATTGCTACTTTCCCGGATAGATATTTGGGAGTGAAGATTATGCCTGGAGAAGTGAAATATCACCATATTAGTAATGTGGTTGAGAAGATTAAGGAGCAATTAGCTGGTTGGAAGGGTACGATGTTATCTTTTCAATATAGAGTGGTGTTGGTCAAGTCGGTGATTGCGAGTTTTTCCATCCATAATATGGATGTTTACAAATGGCCTCGGAAGTTTGTTCACCAATGTGAAACAGCGGTTCGTAACTTCTTGTGGTCGGGCGATTCTCAGGTGAGTAGATCTTTTGTGGTTGGTTATGACAAGGTGTATGCTCCTTTGAATGAATGAGGTCTTGGAATTACTAAAATGAAGGTCATGAACAAAGCATTGCTCATGAAGTTGTGCTGGAATATTCGTACCTCCAAAAAGGCTTGAGCTAGTTACCTTCGTGCGAAGTTTTATGGTCACAATGGGAAGCTGGTGGGATATTTTAAATCTTCCATTCTCCCAGGCTTTACATAGGTTCATAGTGAAGTGCTGGCTAACTCTAAGGTGCTGGTTGGGGATGGGCGCACTACCTCTTTATACTTTGATGCATGGTGTACTGATGTTTGTGTGGCAGATATTACTGGGCATGAAAACTTAGACCGTAACATCCAAGTCAGCGACTGTATCCATAATGGGGAGTGGGTTTTCTCTGATTTGGTGCGTCAGAATTTGTTAGCTGCTGAGGTTGATTTAAATAGTCTTTCAGTTTTGATGTGGGGTGCAGATTACACTGTGTGGAAACCAGATTACAAGGGCTTGTTTTTTGTTTGATCAACCAAGGAATTAGTCAGGCGTAGATACCCGGCTTTGGAGGGAACTGAACTGTTGTGGAGGCCGTCTGTCCATCCAGCATTAACAGCCAGAAATTGGAAATTGTTGAGGGAAGCGTGTGTAACTCTTGATAAGGTAAGAAGTCGTTTTAAGTATCAAGTCGTGAATAAGTGCTGCTTGTGTAACAGTCAAGAGGAGTCCTTGGAGCATATTTTGTGGAGCTGTAGCTTTGCAACTAGGGCTTGGAGTTGGATTGCTGGTGTTTTTGGCCTTCAACCGCATCAAAATCTGTTGCTTTCTTACAAGGAAGCTAAGAGTAGGAGAAGGATGGTTAACCTTTGGTTATTGGCTATTTTGGTGATTCATTCTGAACTTTAGATAACTCGGAATGGTTTTGTTTACGACAATCAAAAAGTCTGCTGGCTGTTTTTCAAAAGAAGGTCTTCAACCAGATTCATGAATACTCGGTCAGGCTTAAGGGTTATATGTACAATCAAGAAGATTTACACCTTTTATCTTTCTTTAGAGTTCGGCATAGAAGAGTAAAGCATGTGTTACAAAAGAGTGCTTTTGGGAACCTCCCGCAAGTAATGAACTTATGCTATGTTTTGATGGAGCGGCGCGTGGTAATCCAGGGAGAGCGGGTGCTGGAGTTGTGGTTCGGGATGCCAATGCCAACATAATAGCTGCAATGAGCGTTGGGTTTGGAGTTCAAACAAACACTTGGCGGAACTATTTTGTATCATAGTGGGTTTGGAATGGGCAATCAAGTTTGAAAGCCAAAATATTTGCATTAGAACTCTATGAGCGCTTTTTTGGTGTTCTCTGGTGACAACAGTGGAGTTCCGTGGTTTCTTCGTGCTAGATGGATGGCGGTGAGATCTAGGTATAACGTGATTCGTTTCATTCACTCTTATAGAGAAGCTAACTTTGCGGCAGATTGTATGGCAAGAGAGGTTGTTTGTTGGAGGAAGGTGAAGGTTTAAATTATGATAATAGACCAGATTTCCATTTAAGTATTGAGTTACCTAATGTTTCTTATTTTCGTTTCACTTAATTTGTAAGTTTTTTGGGTGCTTTCCTCTTTTCTTACAATGACGTTAACTTTGCTATTTATTAATACATTTTGGACTTACCAAAAATAAAATATCATCCTTTATAAAGAATGAAGTTACTTTCAGTTGGCTTTAACGAATCCCCTGGCTAATAGATACTAGTGCTACGAAATATAATTAACTTAAAGCTTTTTCAGAGCTTTTTAGAGTTTTTCAGAGCTCTTCAGATTTTCCACAGCTCTTTAGATATTTTACGGCCTTTTAGAGTTTTCAGGGTTTTTTTAGAGTTTTCAAGGCTTTTTAGAAAACATTCAAAGTTGAACTTCACTATTGTAGGGATTTGTTATTATCATTCTTTAACCAATCTCCTACCTTGTAGATCCCAGTGCTACGGAGTATAATTAAATTTAAGCTTTTTAAATCTTTTTGGAGTCTCCTAAGCTTTTTAGAGTTTCTCAGAGCTCTTTCAGGGCTCTTTAGGGGTTTTAGAAAACATACAAAGATAATCTTCATTGTTGTAGGGAATTTTGTTAGTATCATTTTTTATAAAGAATTAAGTTACTTTCAGTTGGCTTTAACGAATCCTCTAGCTGGTAGATATTAGTGCTATGAAATATAATTAACTTAAAATTTTTCAGAGTTGTTTAGATATTTTAGGGCTATTCAGAGAGTTCAGGGTTTTTTAGAGTTTTCAAGGCTTTTTACAGAACAGTCAAAGGTGATCTTCACTATTGTGGGGATTTGTTATTATCATTCTTTAACGAATATCCTAGCTCGTAGATTACTGTGCTACGTAGTATAATTAAATTTAAGCTTTTCAAAGCTTTTTGGAGTCTTCCTAAGCTTTTTAGAGTTTCTCAGGACTCTTTAGGGTTTTTAGAAAACATTCTAAGATAATCTTCATTATTGTAGGTAATTTTGTTTGTATCATTCTTTATAAAGAATTAAGTTACTTTCAGTTAGCTTTAACGAATCCCCTGGCTAGTAGATACTAGTGCTACGAAATATAATTAACTTAAAGCTTTTTCAGAACTCTTTAAATATTATAGGGCATTTTAGAGTTTTTAGGTTTTTTTTTTTGAGTTTTCAAGGCTTTTTACAGAACATTCAAAGTTGATCTTCACAATTATAGGGACTTGTTATTATCATTCTTTAATGAATCTCCTATCTTGTAGATAACGGTACTACGTAGTATAATTAAATTTAAGCTTTTCAAAGCTTTTTGGAGTCTTCCTAAGCTTTTAGAGTTTCTCAGAGCTCTTTCATGGGTCTTTATGGTTTTTAGGAAACATTCAACGATAATCTTCTTTATTGTAGGTAATTTTGTTAGTATCTTTATTTATAAAGCATTAAGTTACTTTCAGTTGGCTTTAACGAATCCCCTGGCTAGTAGATACTAGTGCTACGAAATGAAATTAACTTAAAGCTTTTTCAGAGCTTTTTAGAGTTTTTCATTGCTCTTTAGATTTTTCAGAGCTCTTTAGATATTTTAGGGCTTTTTAGAGTTTTCAGGATTTTTTTTATAGTTTTCAAGGCTTTTTAGAGAACATTTAAAGTTGATCTTCACTATTGTAGGGATTTGTTATTATCATTCTATAACAAATCTCCTAGCTTGTAAATGACGGTGCTACGGAGTATAATTAAATTTAATCTTTTCCAAGCTTTTTGGAAATTTCCTTAGCGTTTTAGAGTTTCTTAGAGCTCTTTCAGGGCTCTTTAGGGTTTTTAGAAAACATTCTAAGATAATCTTTATTATTGTAGGTAATTTTATTAGTATCATTCTTTATAAAGAATTAAGTTACTTTCAGTTGGCTTTAACGAATCCCCTGGCTAGTAGATACTAGTGCTACGAAATATAATTAACTTAAAGCTTTTCTAGAGCTTTTTAGAGGTTTTTCATAGCTCTTTAGATTTTTCAGAGCTCTTTAGATATTTTAGGGCATTTTAGAGTTTTCAGGGTTTTTTAGACTTTTCAAGGCTTTTTATAGAACATTCAAAGTTGATCTTCACAATTATAGGGATTTGTTATTATCATTCTTTAACGAATCTCTTAGCCTGTAGATCACGGTGCTACGGAGTATAATTAAATTTGTGCTTTTCAAAGCATTTTGGAGTCTTCCTTAGTTTTTTAGAGTTTCTCAGAGCACTTTCAGGCTCTTTAGGGTTTTTAGGAAACATTCAAAGATAATCTTCATTATTGTAGGGAATTTTGTTAGTATCATTCTTTATAAAGACTTAAGTTATTTTCAGTTGGCTTTAACGAATCCTCTGGCTAGTAGATATTAGTGCTACGAAATATAATTAACTAAAAGCTTTTTCAGAGCTCTTTAGATTTTTCATAGCTCTTTAGATATTTTAGGGCTATTGAGAGAGTTCAGGGTTTTTTAGAGTTTTCAAGGCTTTTTAGAGAACAGTCAAAGTTGATCTTCACTATTGTGGGGATTTGTTGTTATCATTCTTTAACGAATCTCCTAGCTTGTAGATCCCAGTGCTACCGAGTATAATTAAATTTAAGCTTTTTGGAGTCTTCTTGAGCTTTTTAGAGTTTCTCAGAGCTCCTTTAGGGCTCTTTAGGGTTTTTAGAAAACATTCTAAGATAATCTTCATTATTGTAGGGAATTTTGTTAGTATCATTCTTTATAAATAATTAAATTACTTTCAGTTGGGTTTAACGAATACGCTGGCTAGTAGATACTATTGCTACAAAATATTATTAACTTAAAGCTTTTTCAGAGCCCTTTAGATTTTTCAGAGCTCTTTAGATATTTTAGGGCTATTCAGAGAGTTCAGGGTTTTTTAGAGTTTTCAAGGCTTTTAAGAGAACAGTCAAAGTTGATCTTCACTATTGTGGGGATTTGGTATTATCATTCTTTAACGAATCACGTAGCTTGTAGATACCAGTGCTACGGAGTATAATTAAATTTAAACTTTTCAAAGCTTTTTGGGGTATTCCTGAGCTTTTTAGAGTTTCCCAGAGCTCTTTCAGGGCTCTTTAGGGTTTTTAGAAAACATTCTAAGATAATCTTCATTATTGTAGGGAATTTTGTTAGTATCATTCTTTATAAAGAATTAAGTTACTTTCAGTTGGCTTTAACGAATCCCCTGGCTAGTAGATACTAGTGCTACGAAATCTAATGAACTTAAAGATTTTTCAGAGCTTTTTAGAGTTTTTCATAGCTCTTTAGATTTTTCAGAGATCTTTAGATATTTTAGGGCTTTTTAGAGTTTTCAGGGTTTTTTAGAGTTTTGAAGGCTTTTTAGAGAACATTCAAAGTTAATCATCACTATTGTAGGGATTTGTAATTATCATTCTTTAACGAATCTCCTAGCTTGTAGATCCCAGTGCTACGGAGTATAATTATATTTAAGCTTTCCAAAGTTTTTTGAAGTCTTCCTGAGCTTTTTAGAGTTTCTCAGAGCTCTTTCAGGGCTCTTTAGGGTTTTAGGAAACATTCGAAGATAATCTTCATTATTATAGGGAATTTTGTTAGTATCATTCTTTATAAAGAATTAAGTTACTTTCTTTTTTTTTTGCTAAGTCAAGAAAATATATTGATAAAAAAGATATTTACAAGATAGGTGAAGGAGAAAAGGGATCAGAGAAACCTCTAAAAAACTCCTAAAACCTAATTAAAACGATAATAAATTACATTTGGAAACTCAATAGAACTTAAAAAAAACTGGTCGACCTTCAAAGTGAAAACCAACCCCGTCCTCTAGTAAACAACCACGCTTTGCCATTGCATCAGCTGCAAAATTTGCCTCTCTAAAAGAATGTTCAAAACGAATTGAACCATATAAACCTTTAACTTCCATCCATCTTTGCCTAGCAAACCAAGGAACGTTATCTTCTTCCAAAGCTTTCAACACACTTGTAGAATCTGATCTAATAACAATGCAAGCATATCCCCACTGAACTTCCCACTCCATACCCACAATAATACCATACAATTCAGCCAAATAATTAGAAGTAACTCCCAAACCAATACACATTGCACCTACCACTTCACAATGTGCATTCCTTGCAACAACACCAGCTCCCGCCACCCCAGGATTACCTCTTGAGGCGCCATCCGTGCACAAAAGCAATTCATTATCATTAGGTGGAAACCAAAAACACTCCTTGGGATCAGTAAACTTCACCTTTCTATGCCGAACCCTAAAAAACTCCAGAATTCTCAAGTCATCCATAGAATTATGCATATAACTCTTCATACGAACTGAATAATCTTGCATCAAACTAAAAACACGTTTTTGAAATAAAGACCAACAAGGGTTCTTCTTTTCATACACTTTTTTGTTCCTAGTGAACCATAATTCTGAACGCACAACCAAATTCACTACCAACCACAAATCCTTAACATACCACTATGGTTTTTTGCCTTTTGGTAAGAAGTAATGATATCATAATTAGGTTTAATTTTGAAAATACCTTCAATCCACTCCCAAGCTTGACGCGCAAAATTACAGCTCCAAAGAATATGATGGAGAGACTCCTCCTCAATCTGACACACACTACATTTAGATGCAAGTTGAATTTTAAATCTACTACGTACCTTATCAAGAGTAGCACACGCACCACGAATAAACTTCCAGTTTGAGCCGCCAAGAAGGATGCACCACCCTCTTCCATAACAACCCCGCCTCCTTCAAAATAGGATATTTCTTCCTAATCAATTCCCTAGCTGACTTGACAGAAAATTTACCTTGTAAATCAGGCATCCAAAAACGCCTATCCACTCCCATATGAATTTTTGGTAAATCCTGTTGCACCACACCAGCACTAAAAGGAGTTGTGAATGAACTCCATGAATCTGCCAATCACCTTGCACAATAATATCACACACGAGCTGATCTGTCTAAATCCATGCGATTTAAAACACTAGCTAAGGTTGTATTTCCATACCATATATCAAAGAATAAAGAAGTATCCCTACCGTCACCAATAAAACACTTCGTGTTGTCACCATCTCCTTATGAACCCAACGAAGACCTGGAAGAATAGAAGATTTCACCCCTGCCATCTTAATACGACCATCCCTACAAGTGAATTTGGCTTCCAAAAACCTCGCCCACCTCTTACGAGAAGATTTTATAGCCCACCACAATTTCATCAGCAAAGCTTTATTCATAGTCCTTAGGCTAGTGATCCCAAGACCACCTTCCTTTAAAGGACTACAAATCTTATCAAAACCAACTACAAAAGCTCTAGAAAGATTAGAATCACCCGACCACAGAAAATTACGAATCACACGCTCACATTGAAGTGTGAATTTTACCGGCCATTTGTACACAGCCATGTTATGAATAGAATAACTCGAAAGAACATTCTTAACAAGCACAACCCTATCTGAAAAGATAACATCTTACCTTTCAGAACCGAAAGTTGATCCCTCAACTTATCAACAACGTTGCTGATGTGACTATACTTAACCATCCCCGGCATCACCTTAACTCCCAAATATCTATCAGGAAAGTTAGAAATTGCCATACCTAAGAAAGTTGCAATGGTCTGGCGCCTACTCAAAGTCCCACCACCGAAGTAGATCTTGCTCTTCTCCCTACAAACCCTCTGACCAGAAGCTTGTTGGTAATTCTCCAAAAGTTTCACCAGATTCTTCACACTCTTCATATTTCCCTTGCAAAAAATCATAATATCATCAGCAAAAAATAAATGAGTAGGAGCAATACCCTTACGTTTTACCATATAAGCCATCCTTATTCTGAAAGAGTTTAGTGATGTTGCGGCTAAGCACATCCTCAATCAAAACAAAAATCAGAGGAGATAGAGGATCCCCCTGCCGTAAACCCCTATTAATCTTGAAATAACCCTCCGGACTACCATTAAGAAGAATAGAAATACGCGCCGAATCCAGAATTTTCCAAATCCAAGAGCACCAATCTTCAGAAAAACCATACCTTCTAAAAACCTCAAGAACAAAAGACCAGCTCACCGTATCAAAAGCCTGAGAGATATCAAGCTTCAAACCCAAATTACCATCCTTCCTTTTGATGTGCAATTCATTCACCATCTCAGAAGCTAAACTAATATTCTCATGATATTCCTCCCTTCATGAAAGCCACTTGCTCTTCAGACACCAACTTTCCCAACACCCTACCAAGCCTAGTAGCCAAGATTTTAGTAAAAATCTTAAAAAAGAAATTACTTAAACCAATCGGCCTAAAGTTCTTCAACCTAGCAGCTCCCCTAACCTTTGCAAGCAAAAGAATAAGACTAGAATTAACCCCATTAGGAATGGTTTTAGAGACCAGCAATAAGTAACCGCAAATCAGATCCTTTGAATAATCTCCCAACAATGTCTATAAAAACACCCCGAGAAACCATCTGGACCTGGCGCACTATCAGCTCCCAAATCAAAAACCGCCTGTTTAATCTCATCACAAGTAGGAATAGCATCCAACATATGCGACTCTTCCACAGTAATAGAACATGATCATAATCAAAAAGAGTCACTTACCTGACCATCCTCACCATTGAATTTAGCCTGATAGTAAGAAACCACATGAGCACTAAGATGAACCGGATCAGTAATAGTACTCCCATCTTCAGCAACAAGCTCCGAGATTGTATTAGCACTTCTACGAATTTTAATAGAGTTGTGAAAGAAAGAAGTGTTACTAGAACCCTCCAACAACCACTGATTTCTAGATTTTTGCTTTAACATTATATGCTGCTGCCTTTGAATATCTTGAACCTCAACAAGAGCATCCTTCATATTATTAAGTTTTGAAACATCAACGGATCTTCATCAGAATTTCTACTAGCTACCTCAAACTTAAGCGTTGCTTGCTTTAGCCTCGCATTGACATTACCAAAAACCATTTGATTCCATAACTTAATTGCCTCCTTCAACCGCTTCAATTTGAAAGGAAAATAAAACCATGATTACCATAAACCGGCGCCATCCAAGATAACTCCACCATCTTCAAAAAATCCGGATGAGAAAACCACATCTTCTGTATACGAAAAGGAGCACGTCTAGGCCTAGGATCACAAAAAGGAAAACCAATAAGAGTCGAATGGTCAGAAACTTCCCGGAAGAGCTTTACACCGCCAATTCGAAAACTTAGACAGCCAAGGTTCATTAATAATAGCACGATCCAACTTACTAATAATTCTACCAACACCATCTGACCATTGGTCCAAGTAAACTTAGACCCCAAGAATCAGCTTCAAACAAGTTATTATCCTCCATCCAATCAGAAAACTCATTAATACAAGAGAGACGAGTTGTCCTACCCCCTTTCTTTTCATCTTGACGAAGAACACAATTGAAATCACCCATAACCAACCAAGGAGTAGTTACGTCAACCGCTTCAAGTTGACTCCAAAGCCTCCTACGAAAAACTTGAATATAACTAGCATGAACAAAAGAGATAAGAACCCCCTCAGTTTTAACCGTAATGGCTGTTAGACATATTAATCACCACCGGCTCCTCAATACAATCATCCCAAAGAATCCACAAATTACCCAAAGAACTAGAAGTAGAATTATGAATTACCTTTTTATTATAACCAGCCAAATTTAACCTTATCATTACTGTCAGTGCAACGAATCTTAGGCTCAGCAATACAAAGTACTACCGGTTTGTATTCATGCACCAATTTACGTAACTTACTACCCGCTTCCACCTTCGCCACCCCATTAATATTCCAATATAGAACTCTCATCAGGAAACACTCTTTTTTTATTATGATAGCTTGTGGAATCTGCTAGGAATCCTACTTTGTAAAACAGGAGAGACACCCTTCCTAACTCGGTTTCCCAAAGCATTCACTTCAGAATCCGAATCTGATTTGGAATCATTAAAACGTTGTTGAGAAGAACTAGAACTTGTAATCAAAACCCGGCTTGGTTTCTACTTTTCTTTGGCATATCCACTGGTATTTCCGCCCACTTAACACCCTTAACACCTGATGAAGCTTTTCAGGCGTCAACTCTTCATCCGAACTACCTCCAGAAGTGTTTTCTGCCTCATCCGAACCCCCTCCAGAAAAGTGTTCAACATCATCATTATCCACACCCAACTCATCATTCAAAACATTGAACTTATTAGGAGAAACCAATAGAAGTTTCAGCAACAGCTCTGTAGCTTGAGATATCCTCAATATTATCCACCATGTCTTGCAAAGACTTAGTACCAGCCTCAACAGGCGTAAAAGAAGAACTCGCCTCATTCCTGTCACTAGAGTGATTAGTTCTTGCCAATTCACCACTCTTAGTGACTTAGATGAGGTTGCAATTTCAACCATTGACAACCCAATAACCGAACTCTTTTGCAATGCTAACGCCTTCTTAGCCTTCTCAAAAGCTTCAGACGCTGCATGAAGATTGGCTTCAGTATTCGAAATCATTCTCTAGCTGAAGAGTTGCTCCAAACCACCAGCACTCTCCACTAAACCAGCTTCAACCACCCCATTCACCACAGCTCCACCGTGCCCTACAGCAAGAGCATCATCCACATTACCACCAGCACCGTTAACAACATCATGAACCACAATAGCACCATCGTTTACACCACCTACAGCAGCGCCAACCAACACCTACAGCAACGTTTACACCACCTACAGCAGCGCCAACACCTACAGCAACACGTTTGTACCACCAGCAACAGCCACGTTGCGTCAGCTCCATCACCCTTACGGTTTCTCCTATTACGCACATTCTGCCACTCCCTTCGCATCAGCCTTAGAAGTTTTCTCATCATTCTTTGATTGTCTTCTACATTCAACATCATTGTGACCAATTATGCAGCACTTCATACAGAATTTTGGTGATTTTGGGATATCCAAGTATTGCCAAAACGTCTCCCCCCAGCTGTAATCTTAATTCTACTTGGAATGTGTTTTGCAAAATCCACATCTACCAAAACTGAAGCAAAGTTTCCATACTCCAGATTTAGGGTTCTTTGATCAACCACAATAGGAGTCCCTAAAACTTTTCCCATAGATAACAAGTTCTTCTCAGTCCATAGTTCTGCATGTAACCAGGAAAGTGAACCCATACGTTTGCATGGGAAGTTTTTTGACGATCAGGATCAAAACCTGGGTACCAATCCATTAACTTGAGTTCATGCTGTTGAACAAACCACTTTGTACGTCTAATTCTCTCCTTAGTTTCCTCATCTTGTAGCATAATAACAAAGAAACCTTTTCCCATAGTCATAACCCTAACAGAATTAGGATTAATCTGCCATTGAGGTATTAAAAGAGTTTTTACCTCAAAAAACTTCAGCCCCATGAAGTTTAGTCGTGCAATGAAACTGTGTCGAAAGGGTTTACAACCCTCTTCATAGTAATCCGCGGGTATAACAAGGGATGGTTCTCCATCAATCAGAGTAGGATTAGGTAAACTAGTAATATCAATTCCTATTGGTTTTAGGGTTTGTTTTCCCCTTACCTTGTCCGCAAAGGATTGGTGTTGCTGAATCGGTGATGAGCTAGGATTGTTTTCTACCATATTGAATCCGTGTTGAACAATGAAACCTACGTGAAAAAAATTCTAAACCCTTGTTTTTCGCCAGAGTTTCTCTCTCCTCTCATGTTTTCCCCAAACTCCTGGTCCTAATTAAGTTACTTTCGGTTGGCTTTATCGAATCCTCTGGCTAGTAGATACTAGTGCTACGAAATATAATTAACTTAAAGCTTTTTCAGAGCTCTTTAGATATTTTAGGGCTATTCAGAGAGTTCAGGGTTTTTTAGAGTTTTCAAGGCTTCTTAGAGAACAGTCAAAGTTGATCTTTACTATTGTGGGCATTTGTTATTATCATTCTGTAACGAATCTCCTAGCTTGTAAATCACTGTGTTATGGAGTATAATTAAATTTAAGCTTTCAAAGCTTTTTGGAGTTATCCTAAGCTTTTTAGAGTTTCTCATAGCTCTTTCAGGGCTCTTTAGGGTTTTTAGAAAATATTCTAAGATAATTTTCATTATTGTAGGTAATTTTGTCAGTATCATTCTTTATAAAGAATTAAGTTACTTTCAGTTGGCTTTAACGAATCCCCTGGCTAGTATATACTAGTGCTACAAAATATAATTAACTTAAAGCTTTTCCAGAGCTTTTTAGAGTTTTTCAGAGCTCTTTAGATTTTTCAGAGCTCTTTAGATATTTTAGGGCATTTTAGAGTTTTCAGGGTTTTTTAGAGTTTTTAAGGCTTTTTATAGAACATTCAAAGTTGATCTTCACAATTATAGGGATTTGTTATTATCATTATTTAACGAATCTCCTAGCTTGTAGATCACAATGTTACGGAGTATAATTAAATTTAAGCTTTTCAAAGCTTTTTGGAGTCTTCCTAAGATTTTTAGAGTTTCTCAGAGCTCTTTCAGGGCTCTTTAAGGTTTTTAGGAAATATTCCAAGATAATCTTTATTATTGTAGGGAATTTTATGAGTATCATTCTTTATAAAGAATTAAGTTACTTTCAGTTGGCTTTAACGAATCCCCTGGCTAGTAGATACTAGTGCTACGAAATATAATTAACTTAAAGCTTTTCCAGAGCTTTTTAGAGTTTTTCAGAGCTCTTTAGATTTTTCAGAGCTCTTTAGATATTTTAGGGCTTTTTAGAGTTTTCAAAGCTTTTTATAGAACATTCAAAGTTGATCTTCACAATTATAGGGATTTGTTATTATCATTATTTAACGAATCTCCTAGCTTGTAGATCACGGTGTTACAGAGTATAATTAAATTTATGCTTTTCAAAGCTTTTTGGAGTCTTCCTAAGATTTTGAGAGTTTCTTAGAGCTCTTTCAGGGCTCTTTAAGGTTTTTAGGAAATATTCCAAGATAATCTTTATTATTGTAGGGAATTTTATTAGTATCATTTTTTATAAAGAATTAAGTTACTTTCAGTTGGCTTTAACGAATCCCCTGGCTAGTAGATACTAGTGCTACCAAATATAATTAACTTAAAACTCTTTCAGATCTTTTTAGAGTTTTTCATAGATCTTTATATTTTTCAGAGCTCTTTAGATATTTTAGGGCTTTTTAAAGTTTTCAGGTTTTTTTTTGAGTTTTCAAGAGCTTTTTAGAGAACATTCAAAGTTGATCTTCACTATTGTAGGGATTTGTAATTATCATTCTATAACAAAACTCCTAGCTTGTAGATCACGGTGCTACGGAGTATAATTAAATTTAAGCTTTTCAAAGCTTTTTGGAGTCTTCCTAATCTTTTTAGAGTTTCTCAAAGCTCTTTCAGGGCTCTATAGGGTTTTTAGGAAACATTCAAAGATAATCTTCGTTATTGTAGGGAATTTTGTTAGTATCATTATTTATAAAGAATTAAGTTACTTTCAGTTGGATTTAACGAATCCTCTGGCCAGTAGATATTAGTGCTACGAAATATAATTAACTTAAAGCTTTTTCAGAGCTGTTTAGATATTTTAGTGCTATTTAGAGAGTTCAGAGTTTTCTAGAGTTTTCAAGGCTTTTTAGAGAACAATCAAAGTTGATCTTCACTATTGTATGGATTTGTTATTATCATTCTTTAACGAATCTCCTAGCTTGTAAATCTCAGTGCTACGGAGTATAATTAAATTGAAGCTTTTAAAAGCTTTTAAGAGTCTTCCTGAGCTTTTTAGAGTTTCTCAGAGCTCTTTCAGGGCTCTTTAGTGTTTTTAGGAAACATTCAAAGATAATCTTCATTATTGTAGGGAATTTTGTTAGTATCATTCTTTATAAAGAATTAATTTACTTTCAGTTGGGTTTAAAGAATCCCCTGGCTAGAGGATACTAGTGCTACAAAATATAATTAACTTAATGCTTTTTAAGAGCTTTTTAGAGTTTTTCAGAGCTGTTTAGATTTTTCAGAGCTCATAAGATATTTTAGGGCTTTTTAGAGTTTCAGGGTTTCTTAAGAGTTTTCAAGGCTTTTTAGAGAACATTCAAAAGTTGATCTTCACTATTGTAGGGATTTATTATTATCATTCTTTAACGAACCACCTAGCTTGTAGATCTCAGTGCTACGGGGTATAATTAAATTGAAGCTTTTAAGAGTCTTCCTGAGCTTTTTAGAGTTTCTTAGAGCTCTTTCAGGGCTCTTTAGTGTTTTTAGGGTTTTTAGGAAACAATCAAAGATAATCTTCGTTATTGTAGGGAATTTTGTTATTATCATTCTTTATAAAGAATTAAGTTACTTTCAGTTAGGTTTAAAGAATACCCTGGGTAGTATATACTAGTGCTAAGAAATATAATTAACTTAAAGCCTTTTCAGAGCTTTTTAGAGTTTTTCAGAGATCTTTAGATTTTTCAGAGCTCTTTAGATATTTCAGGGCTTTTTAGAGTTTTCTAGGATTTTTGGAGAACATTCAAAGTTAATCTTCACTATTGTAGGGATTTGTTATTATCATTCTTTAACGAATCTCCTTGCTTGTAGATCTCAGTGCTACGGAGTATAATTAAATTTAAGCTTTTCAAAACTTTTAAGAGTCTTCCTGAGCTTTTTAGAGTTTCTCAGAGCTCTTTCAGGGCTCTTTAGTGTTTTTAGGGTTTTTAGGAAACATTCAAAATAATCTTCATTATTGTAGAGAATTTTATTAGTATCATTCTTTATAAAGAATTAAGTTACTTTCAGTTGGTTCAAAGAATCCCCTGGCTAGTAGATTCTAGTGCTACAAAATATAATTAACTTGAAGTTTTTTAAGAGCGTTTTAGAGTATTTCAGATCTCTTTAGATATTTGTGGGCTTTTTAGAGTTTTCAGGATTTTTTTAGAGTTTTCAAGGCTTTTTAGAGAACATCCAAAGTTCATCTTCACTATTGTAGGGATTTGTTGTTATCATTCTTTAACGAATCTCCTAGCTTATAGATCCCAGTGCTACGAAGTATAATTAAATTTAAGCTTTTCAAAGCTTGTAATAGTATTCCGGAGCTTTTTAGAGTTTCTCAGAGCTCTTTTAGGGCTCTTTAGTGTTTTTAGGGTTTTTAAGAAACATTCAAAGATAATCTTCATTATTATAGGGAATTTTTTTAGTATCATTGTTTATAAATAATTAAGTTACTTTCACTTGGGTTTAAAGAATCCCCTGGCTAGTAGATACTAGTGCTACGAAATATAATTAACTTAAAGCATTTTCAGAGCTTTTTAGAGTTTTTCAGAGCTCTTTAGATATTTTACGGCTTTTTAGAGTTTCAGGTTTTTTTTTAGAGTTTTAAAGACTTTTTAGATAAATTCAAAGTTGATCTTCACTATTGTAGGGATTTTTTGTTATCATTCTTTAACGAATATCCTAGCTTGTAGATCCCAGTGCTACGAAGTATAACTAAATTTAAGCTTTTCAAAGCTTTTAAGAGTCTTCCTCAGCTTTTTAGAGTATCTTAGAGCTCTTTCAGGGCTCATTAGTGTTTTTAGGGTTTGAAGGAAATATTCAAAGATAATCTTCATTATTATAGGGAATTTTGTTAGTATCATTCTTTATAAATAATTAAGTTACTTTCAGTTGGGTTTAAAGAATCTCCTGGCCAGTAGATACTAGTACTACGAAATATAATTAACTTAAAGCTTTTTCAGAGCTTTTTAGAGATTTTCAGAGTTTTTTAGATATTTTATGGCTTTTTAGATTTTTCAGGATTTTGTAGAGTTTTGAACGCTTTTTAGAGAACATTAAAAGTTGATATCTTCACTATTGTAGGGATTTGTTATTATCATTCTTTAACGAATCTCCTAGCTTGTAGATCTAAGTGCTATGGAGTATAATTAAATTGAAGCTTTTCAAAACTTTTAAAAGTCTTCCTGAGCTTTTTAGAGTTTCTCAGAGCTCTTTTAGGGCTCTTTAGTGTTTTTAGGGTTTTTAGGAAACATTCAAAGATAATCATCATTATTGTAGGGAATTTTGTTAGTATCATTCTTTATAAAGAATTAAGTTACTTTCAGTTGGGTTTACAGAATCCCCTAGCTAGTAGATTCTAGTGCTACGAAATATAATTAACTTAAAGTTTTTAAAGAGCTTTTTAGAGTTTTTCAGAGCTCTTTAGATATTTTAGGGCTTTTTAGAGTTTTCAGGGTTTTTTTAGAGTTTTCAAGGCTTTTTAGAGAACATTCAAAGTTGATCTTCACTATTGTAGGGATTTGTTGTTATCATTCTTTAACGAATCTCCTAGCTTGTAGATCCCAGTGCAACGAAGTATAATTAAATTTAAGCTTTTCAAACCTTTTAAGAGTCTTCCTGAGCTTTTTAGAGTTTCTCAGAGCTCTTTCAGGGATCTTTATGTTTTTAGGATTTTTAGGAAACATTCAAAGATAATCTTCATTATTATAGGGAATTTTGTTAGTATCATTCTTTAAAAATAATTAAGTTACTTTCAGTTGGGTTTAAAAAATCCCCTGGATAGTAGATACTAGTGCTACGAAATATAATTAACTTAAAGCTTTTTCTGAGCTTTTTAGAGTTTTTCAGAGCTCTTTAGATTTTTCAAAGCTCTTTAGATATTTTAAGGCTTTTTAGAGTTTTCAGGTTTTTTTAGAGTTTTCAAGGCTTTTTAGAGAACATTCAAATTGATCTTCACTATTGTAGGGATTTGTTATTATCATTCTTTAACAAATCTCCTAGCTTGTAGATCTTAGTGCTATGGAGTATAATTAAATTGAAGCTTTTCAAAGCTTTTAAGAGTCTTCCTGAGCTTTTTAGAGTTTCTCAGAGCTCTTTCAGGGCTCTTTAGTGTTTCTAGCGTTTTTAGGGAACATTCAAAGATAATCTTCATTATTATAGGGAATTTTGTTAGTATCATTCTTTATAAATAATTAAGTTACTTTCAGTTGGGTTTAAAGAATTCCCTGGCTAGTAGATACTAGTGCTACGAAATATAATTAACTTCTTAAAGTTTTTCAGAGCTTTTTAGAGTTTTTCAGAGCTCTTTAGATTTTTCAGAGTTCTTTAGATATTTTAGGGATTTTTAGAGTTTTCAGGGTTTTTTAGAGTTTTCAAGGCTTTTTAGAGAACATTCAAAGTTGATCTTCACTATCGTAGGGATTTGTTATTATCATTATTTAACGAATCTCCTAGCTTGTAGATCTCAGTGCTACGAAGTATAATTAAGTTGAAGCTTTTCAAAGCTTTGAAGAGTCTTCCCGAGCTTTTTAGAGTTTCTCAGAGCTCTTTCAGGGCTCTTTAGTGTTTTTAGGGTTTTTAGGAAACATTCAGAGATAACCTTCATTATTATAGGGAATTTTGTTAGTATCCTTTTTTTATAAAGAATTAAGTTACTTTCAGTTGGGTTTAAAGAATCCCCTGGCTAGTAGATACTAGTGCTACGAAATATAATTAATTTAAAAGTTTTTTCAGAGCTTTTTAGAGTTTTTCAGAGCTCTTTAGATATTTTAGGGCTTTTTAGAGTTTTCAGGGTTTTTTTGGAGTTTTCAATGCTTTTTAGAGAACATTCAAAGTTGATCTTCACTATTGTAGGGATTTGTTGTTGTAGTTGCAGGAAATCCTACACTACACCCCTCATATGATTGCATTATTATCATCTCATTTTTAGATTTACACTCTTAATTTTATTGATCAATCTTTGAATGTTCTTACAAGAAAAGATAAAAGAATCAAGAATGACCTCTGCTCTAAACTTTCTCTCTCCTCTTTACTTGTTTCTTACTCAAAAAAGATCTCTCCCCCTTTCTTTACAACTTGAACGACTATTCACAGGGAAATACATAGTGGATGACAGCTAATCTGTCCTTTATTTTAGGATATGGTCTGCGACATTCTCGCAGCCTTACAAATGTCAATCTCGCAAGCTCTCTAATTTTCGCAAGACTATCAAATCTTTCTCGTGATTCTAGCTGACGTCGTTTATCGTATCATTTCTTAAATTATTCTGCGACGCTGTTGTGTTGTGTTGTTGATAATTTCGCTGAGACATTATCATTGCGAGATTCTGATCATACATCTTGCCTCTTCACATATCTTCTCTGCAAAGTAGAGAATGATGTGAGAAATGCCGCAGCTGTTCATCTCTTCATATTCTGCATTTATCACACTATTCTTTCTTCCATTTGTTTCTTGACACGTCTTTTGTAACCGCTGCTTTTCAACCACTCACGTCTTTTCGTCTTAATGGTGTTTATTTCTTCGAGTAAAAAAAATCTCCTTGATATACTCTTCTTACTCTTCTTTCCACTTTCTTTTTACTTTCTTTTCTCTTTTTATTCTCTCATCTCTGCAACTTTGTTATTCTTCTGCAAGTTCTGCTACTGTAATTTTTTCCCCTTCAATCTTCTTACTTTTTATTCATTCCCATACTCTATATTCAAATATGGCTCCAAGTGGTCATAGACATGCGAAGAATTTAAAAGATGTCCAAAAAGATCTTGCTGAGAAAGGTTTTACACTCTCTACCATTCCTGGTGAAAGTGCCAAGTCAATTCTTTCTGTCAAACTTTTCTCTGATCAGTACTGTGATGATCAATCAATCATAATTTCGCTAGGTCAGATTCTCGCAGGTCTCCCCATTCCTCTTCAAGAATGGGGAGACCCAGATCTTCCTCTATTCTATGAAATTCTCGCTCACTCGGGATTTTCGCGAGCTATCTTCCAACTGAGTGGGGACTGCATCTGTCTGATGCTAGAGTTCGCTAACCGTGGTGCTGGTAAAGGATCTCTGTACTCCAAAGAACTTAGGGATCCTAAATTCGCAGATCTAGAGATAATTGCTGAGAAATACACAATAACGAGTTTCTTTGTTTTTTTTTTTTTTGCTAGGTCAAAAAAGTTTATTAAGCAAAAAGAACGTAATTACAAGAATTACAAAAAAGAAGCACAAAACTCCATACCCCCATAAACCAAAGGGGACTAAAAACAAAAAAGAAATAACAAAAGTAGTAACCAGAAAATTAAAAGAAGCTACCTATATAACGAGTTTCTTTGAGAACTATGAACTGATCTCCATGAAGAAAGAGAATACTCGCTGGGGTATTTGCTTAAAAAGGAAAGATAACATTGATGAAGCTAAAATTCTCATGCAAGATATTGACTGGCATTCTGGTAAAAACACAACTCCTCGCCAATCCAAAGATGATAAATGGTGTGTTTTTCTTTTAATGCTAAAAGGACCTTACATTGCTGGGTCAAATGTTCTTCATGCGAATCTCGCTGCTTATCAGCCTTGGGTTTTCTCTTGGCCCGAGAAGGAGAAAGAGGTATGTTTCTTCTAGTTTAGTTCACTTTATATTTATTTATTTGTTTTTATTCTTTTATTCACTGACTCTTGCGACATTCTGCAGATCCAAAAACTGAAAGATAGCTATAACAGGACTGGGAAAGCTAGTACTCTGTTAGCTCTTCGCTCATACACAGATGAGGTAAGAAATATTCTCTTATGACTTTAAACAGTGTATTGTTGCTTCTATTTCTTATTTTTATCTGTTGTGTGAAGATTATTGATGAAATAGAAGAGTCTGCCAATGTTGCGAAGATTGGTGATAAAGGCAAAGGTATTCTTCGCAGAGAAAAATCAACTGCTCCTCCTTCAAAGAAAATAAAAGTCCGTTCTTCCTCTCCTTCAAATATTCCTTCTCATGAAAACTCTGAGAATGATGAGAATAATGACGACCTTGCTGAAATAGAAGAGTATCCATCTGAATCTTCTATGGCTAAACTCTCTGGCCTCTTTTCTGATTCTTTGCAAGGGATGGGAGAGAGTCAATTCGCTAACACCTGTAAAGCTCTCGCGACAATTTGTGATGTTCCTTTGCTGGATGGTGATAGTTTTCTTCGCGGAGTTTCTAGATCAGTGACTCCTGATTTCTTGCATTCTCTCAATAGTCTGGTATGCTTTATCCTTTTATTTTTTCATTGTTGTAATTTAAAATCTCTTTCTATTTTAATATTTTTTATATTTTCTCGCAGGATGGAAAAGCTTCTTTCGCTGTTGCTTCAGATCTAGAAAGGAGATGTGAAAATCTTAGAAAGAAAAATCTTCAATCTCGCACGAAGAATGAAGAATTGGAAGCTGAAGTCAAATGTCTTCGCGAGAAAAACAGACAAATAGAAATTGATTCTTATTCGTATAAGAACAAAATATCTAGTCTTCAGCAAGCTAATAATCAGCTTTACGGTATGTTACTTTTTTCTTTTCCCTTTATTCATTCATCCTGTTTTTTTATCTTATTTAAATGATCCTTTTTGCAGACATTTATGGTCTTTCTGATGAAGCTACCCTTCTTCGTTCATTTCCTAATGCCTTGGATAATGATACCCTTCTTGAGCGTCTTAATAATTCCTTAAATAGTTTCTCAAGTGATAGAATTTCATCTCTTTCTCTGAATGAGCTTAGATCTAAATTTCGCCTCTTAGAAATTGATCATAGATCTAATTTAGGCTTAGCCAACCGATTTAAGCGTCTCTTTATTGATTCTAAAGAGAAAACCAATGAGTTAAGAACCAAAATTAGCGGTCTCATAGATGATAAGGATCGCATCTCTGATCAAGGTGCTAAGGCTTTGGCGAAATTCCAAGAGACTCTTCTTGAAGTTCAACTTGAACGAGATGAAGCTAATCGCAAGAACATCGAGCTTTGCGAAAGGGAAAACCAAATTCGTTCTCGTCTTCTCATAAGTAATGAGGATGAATTTGTTTGGGCTGCGAAAATCTTAGATGATGCCAGAAAAGATTTAGTTGAGCATACAGCCTTGATTAGAGATATGATTTCTGACAGAGAAGGTTACTAACTGCTCTTCTTTATTAATCTTTTGTTTCTTATGAATTTTCATCAAGTTAATAATTGATTGTCTTTTGCTCGCAGATTCTGAAAGTAGATATCGTGAAAAGATTGAGGAACTCGAAGCTGAAAAGGAGGAACTCGCAAAGAATCTTTCTTCTCGCAACGACAAGTATTCTAGATTAAAGAATCAAATTAAGATCACTGTTGCGAATTTTAAGAATAATGCCATACATTTTCGCAATCAAACTATCCAAATGGTTTGTGACGATCATAATATCCCTCATTCTGATTATCCTTGTCTCTTGGAAGAGATCCCACAGAATACTCCCAGTCTGATTATTTCTGATAGCGAAGCTGATGATGAAGAATCTGATGGTGATGAAAGTTCTAATGGTGATGAAGATATGACGCAGACGAAGAAGGGAACAAGTCTGATGAATATAATGAAGGATCAACTAAGAAGTAGTCTTTGTTTCTTTCTTTGATTCTCTGTAATACTTGTACATTTATTCCTTCTTTCTATATATTTGTGTTTCTTTCATTTTGACCTGCATTCATTAAAACAATTCTTCCTTGCAATACAGTTAATCAATATAATCATTAATTTTTGAATCTTTGAGTAAATCTATCATATGGAGACAAATAAGATTTTCTAATTTCATTCATTCCCATACTTTCCTCTGTTATTTGTATCCAAATGAGAGATTTTATAGATTTTTCTTATTTTATGCCTCAATTTCGCAGTTAATTATGTATAATTTCGCTATCTTATGCGAAGTGAATTTTGATTCTTTTCAAATCTCATTCATGTGTGGTCTTATTTTGCCTTCCTAATTAAAGGTCTTATTATGCCACCTCTTGTCATTGCGACAAAATCGCAGGACGTCCTTGCACTTTCATGCAAAAACCCATTGATCATGCCTTAACTTTTTCTTTTGTATTATAGCCTCTTCAGGAATGTTACGACAATATGACAGGTCTAAATATTCTTGCGAAAATAAAGCCCCATGACATTGCCGTCTTGCGACGAAATCGCAGGACGTCTTCGCACTTTCATGCGAAAACCCATTGATCTCGTCTTATCTTTTTCTTTTGTATTATTGCCTCTTCAGGATTGTTGCACAAATATGACAAGCCTTAATACCCTTGCGAATATAAAGCCTCATGACATTTGCGTCTTAAGACACTTATCATCTCCCTAATGGAGGGTGCCGCCCTTATCTCCCCCCTGGTTGCCCCTTCAAGGAGGCGTACTTCTACCATTCAAGGTTAGCTCCTCCCATCCAGTCTTAACAACAACCAGTTGTTTTCGCAGCCTCTTATCCCTTTTACCTATAAGGCTTATGGTTACGAGACTGCACCCTAAATGGGGTTTTCTTCAGGCCGAGTGCAGTATAAGCCAAGACTTGTCAAGAATGGCAAAGTACGCTTCAAACGTCCCTGGAACTCTTGACTCAACCGTGTACCTCGGCGCCTTGATCAGATCTGCACACCTTAGGAGAGTCCTTATTACCTTAGTCTCCCAACCTAAGTCATATGCTTAAGCTGAGAATCCAAGGTGCCTCTCCCGGATGGGCTTTATTGACCCCAAATCTCCATGACTCAGGTTCCGGTGGCGGTGTAGCCTTTCCCTGAGCCATGCAACAGGTACCCCCTTATATGATGTACATTAGGTCTTACATTTGCCTCTTGCGAAATTGTATTCGCGAACTAGGGTGTACGCCATAAAGGTTCGCCTCTTTCTCTTTTGTCATTTTTCTCTAATCATTTTCTGTAAAATTCGTTATCTCTGCGAGAGCCTCGCACATCATCATATTATATTTGGATTTCGCAATCTCAATTTTGTCATTCAATCAAATGTATTTTGAGAATTTTACTTATTACGAGAGTGTCGCAACAACTTAATCATTCATACATTTCTTGTTTTTATTACCTTTGCCATCCTCTGCTTCTTTATTATTTTCTGCTATTGCTTCCTTGGTAGTGGTATGTTCATCATTTTTATTCTGAGCTAGCATTACTTTCGCAACATCTCTTCTCCTTTTCTTTCGATTGCATCCACCATCAACCTCTCACTTCTTTGTGTATCTTCGATTTTGTGTCGCCAGTTTTCCTTCTTTTTTGCTCTTCCTTCGCAAGATTCTATCTCAGTTTCGTAACACCTCTTTCCTTCAACCCAATGTCCCTTTGTGATTCCTACACCACTGGGGTGAGGGAATTTGATGCGCTGGTGGAAAGTTGAAGCTACACCTAGAATCCCATGTATCCAAGGTCGACCAATTAACGCATTGTAGGGTGATTATACATCAACGACACAGAATAAGATTTCGGAAGATATTCCCTTCAATGGAATTCGCATAGGAACCTCCCCTTTAGGCTTGTTAGCAGTACCATTAAAACCATATATCTTATATGTTGATGGTATAAGATCATCGTCTCTTCCTCCCATAGTTTTATAATTATAAGTATGATAAAATAAGATGTTCACAGAGCTTCCAGTATCGATTAGAATTTTATTAATTGCCCATGAATCTTCAGCTTCATCATCCTCATCTTCTTTCGGTTTTGGATTAATTTCTAATTTTACCACCAATGGATTATCATGCATCTCTTCTCCTTCGGGAATTTCTTCTGCGGTAAAAGAAATGATTTGTTTCTGCCATTCCTCCAGTGGCGAGATTTTCGCAATATTCATAATTTCTCTTCCATCGTTATATCTTGCGAACACTCTACTCAAAACATTGTCATGAAAATCTTCGATTGTCTTATATGAATGTACGATAGAGTGACATAATAGATTCTTTTCTTTTGCACCAACTTCTATGAAGAATGTTTCCTTCTTTTTCATGGTGTTTGCTTTGTGATGCTCTGGTGGTGGTGGCAATGGTTGATATTGTGGGTTCCCTACCAAAAAGTGGTTTAGTTTTCCTTGATCTATCATTCTCAAAATATTTTTTACATTTCTGCAATCATTTGTTGTATGTCCATGAAAATGATGATAAGAACAAAACTCGTGGCTTCTGTGGTTTGGAGGTGGTTCCGTTCCCATATTCTGTGGTGTTGGTATATTCTCCATCAAAATTATAGCTTCCCATATTTTCTCCACACTTGCGTCTAGAGGTGGCATCTTGATTTCTTCCCATACTACCTTGTGACCTCCTTGTCCTCTATTATAGTTTTGTCTTTGACCTCCATAAGTTTCTTGTGGTTGATCGAGTCTTTGACTTTTGTTATTTTCACCACGATTGTAGAAATTTCTTTCTCTTTCATACTCCTCTTGATCTCGGCTTCCCATAACCACCAGTTTTTTTTGATTGTTACCCGTCACCTTCTCTTGTTGTACTTGCGAAGTATTCGCTACTGTGTTTATTAGCTTGGGTAATAAGCTTGCATTCGCTGTTTGTGAGCTGGTGTTCGCAACTGGATATGATTCCATTTAATTTTGCCTTTCCTCTAGAGCAATGTATTCTTCTTGAAATTCTCGCAATTCAGTCATTGTGATCGTATTCTTGACTCTGAAAATTTGGACATACAACAGGTTTGTTGCAAACATAGCATTGATAAATGATAATATAAGATATCTCTCATCTACACGGCCAGCCATTTCGCTACACATAGTTCTCCATCTTTTAGTCAGGTGCTTCAAGCTTTCGCCAATCCTCTGTTTTAATCCAAACACATCTTCTATACCAGGTCGCGAAGACTTATTACTTATATATGCCCCTAAGAATGTAGTCCGCAAATGATTGAAGGATGTTATTGTATTCTTTGGTAGACCTTCAAACCATTTTAACGCCTCTCCTGTTAAGCTGGATGCGAAACATTTGCACAATACGGCATCATGATTTTCCCATTGCAACATGCACCTCACGTAGGCTTTAATGTGTTGAAGCACAAGTTGTTCCATCAAAAATGCTGGTTAATGCGGGCAAATTGCATTTCGGTGGTATTCCTCCTAATTGTACTTCCATTGTAAATGGAGTTTTCGCAGCTTCTTCTATTGCTTCATCCAATTGTCTTCTGCCTACTTCTCCTCTATTATTTAGCATTCCTATCATTTCTTCTAATTCTTTCAAGATTTGTTTATTTACACCTGAATTTTGATCCATTGGTCTTTTTAATTTCGCCTCTCTTCTTCTGCGTTCATGTCTTTCTTCTCTCGCGAAATTTTGCATTTCTTCTTCCTTATCCTCATCTCGTCTTCTTCTGCGATTCTCTTCCTCATCTCTATCTTGAATTCGCATATGATGATGCCTTTCATTTTCCCCTCCATGATTTTGTTCATTTCTTATCAATCCCATTCGCTGTCTTTCAGCCATCCTCTGTACTCTATCATACTCTTCATTGAGATTACCGTTATTCCGGTTTTGTGTACGCCTTCTTTCTCGATTGTCGTGATTGTTCTGGCGGATTGTCTCCTGAAGATCTTGTTCTTCCATTTCCGTTCTCAATCTTTCATGTTCGCAAATTAAACGTGCTTGTTCAGCATAATGTCTTTCAATTTCTTCTTCAATCGTCTGTTGATTTCTTTGAGTTTCTTTTTCATTTAAAATTCTTCTTCCTTCCTCTCGATTTCCTTCGCCATATTGGTCATTTCATCCCTGACGTTGTCTGTTCTCTTGATTTCCACCATTTTGCCCATCATCAAAAGTTTCATTTTGTGGAACATAACGATCATCAGCTCTTTCTCTATTTTCGCGGTATTCTTCATTAGGATTTGATATTTCTTCTTGAATATTGTTTCCAGCATTAATTGTGGGTGAGTTTCGCCTCATTTCTCTTCTAGCCGATCTTGAATATGATTTTGTAATACTTCTCGATCTTCTACAATGTAGTCTTATATTTTCCATCCTCAATTCGTGATTTTGCCTTGTTAGATTCGCACGTTCTTCTGCCTCAGCTCTTCTTTCTTCATGTATTCTTTGTCTCAACGTTTCTAATGCTCCAATTTTCTCATCTTCATGAATTATTTCTTCATATGCTTCTTGATTTCTCTCTACCTGTCTATGGTTCCTGATTTGTTGCTCTTCTTCTACTTCTTCTGCCGAATTTGATCGCCAAGTGTGTATACTCACCCTATCATAATCTGCATTCCTCCCTTGTACTATTGTTTGTTGAATTGGTGGTTGAATTTGATTTTCTCTATTACTTCTCATTCTAGTAGATTCTCCCATTTCACTTCTTTCTCTTCCAGCAATTCTCTTGCTTCTTCTAATTGTAGTCGGTTGTTCAGATGTATTTTTTCTTCTAGCCATTTCTTTAATGTTAACAAATTGCAAGAAATTATGTAAAATTCTTAATCAATCACTCTAAATCTTCACAAATCTCAATATTAATCTTCAATTTTTTTCTAGAATAATCTTCAATACGTCCCTGTTTCTAGCGCCATTATGTAGTTGCAGGATATCCTACACTACACCCCTCATATGATTTCATTATTACTCAACTCATTTTTAGATTTACACTCTTAATTTTATTGACCAATCTTTGAATGTTCTTACAAGAAAAGATAAAAGAATCAAGAATGACATGTGCTCTAGACTTTCTCTCTCCTATTTACTTGTTTCTTACTCAAAAAAGATCTCTCCCCCTTTCTTTACAACTTGAACGACTATTTATAGGGAAATACATAGTGGATGACAGCTAACCTGTCCTTTATTTTAGGATATGGTCTGCGACATTCTCGCAGCCTTACAAATGTCAATCTCGCAAGCTCTCTAATTTTCGCAAGACTATCACATCTTTCTCGTGATTCTAGCTGACGTCGTTTATCGTATCATTTCTGAAATTATTCTGCGACGCTGTTGTGTTTTGTTGTTGATAATTTTGCTAAGACATTATCGTTGCGAGATTCTGATCCTACAGTTGTTATCATTCTTTAATGAATCTCCTAGCTTGTAGATCTCAGTGCTACGGAGTATAATTAAATTGAAGCTTTTCAAAGCTTTTAAGAGTCTTCCTGAGCTTTTTAGAGTTTCTCAGAGCTCTTTCAGGGCTCTTTAGTGTTTTTAGGGTTTTTAGGAACCATTCAAAGATAATCTTCATTATTATAGGGAATTTTGTCAGTATCATTCTTTATAAAGAATTAAGTTACTTTCAGTTGGGTTTAAAGAATCCCCTGGCTAGTAGATACTAGTGCTACGAAATATAATTAACTTAAAGCCTTTTCAGAGCTTTTTAGAGTTTTTCAGAGCTCTTTAGATTTTTCAGAGCTCTTTAGATATTTTAGGGCTTTTTAGAGTTTTCAGGGTTTTTTAGAGCTTTCAAGGCTTTTTAGAGAACATTCAAAGTTAATCTTCATTATTGTAGGGATTTGTTATTATCATTCTTTAACGAATATCCATGCTTGTAGATCTCAGTGCTACGGAGTATAATTAAATTTAAGCTTTTCAAAGCTTTTAAGAGTCTTCCTGAGCTTTTTAGAGTTTCTCAGAGCTTTTTCAGGGCTCTTTAGTGTTTTTAGGGTTTTTAGGAAACATTCGAAGATGATCTTCATTATTGTAGGGAATTTTATTAGTATCATTCTTTATAAAGAATTAAGTTACTTTCAGTTAGGTTTAAAGAATCCTCTGGCTAGTGGATTCTAGTGCAACGAAATATAATTAACTTAAAGTTTTCTCAGAGCTTTTTAGAGTGTTTCAGAGCTCTTTAGAAATTTTAGGGCTTTTTAGAGTTTTCAGGGTTTTTTTTAGAGTTTTCAAGGTTTTTAGAGAACATTCAAACTTGATCTTCACTATTGTAGGGATTTGTTGTTATCATTCTTTAACGAATCTCCTAGCTTGTAGATCCCAGTGCTACGAAGTATAATTAAATTATGCTTTTCAAAGCTTTTAAGAGTCTTCCTGAGCGTTTTATAGTTTCTCAGAGCTCTTTCAGAGCTCTTTAGTGTTTCTAGGGTTTTTAGGAAACATTCAAAGATAATCTTCATAATTATAGTGAATTTTGTTAGTATCATTCTTTATAAAAAATTAAGTTACTTTCAGTTGGGTTTAAAGAATCCCCTGGCTAGTAGATACTAGTGTACGAAATATAATTAACTTAAAGCCTTTGCAGAGCTTTTTAGAGTTTTTCAGAGCTCTTTAGGCTTTTCAGAGCTCTTTAGATATTTTCGGGCTTTTTAGAGTTTTCAGGGTTTTTTTTAGAGTTTTCAAGGCTTTTTAGAGAACATTCAAAGTTGATCTTCACTATTGTAGGGATTTTTTATTATCATTCTTTAACGAATCTCCTAGCTTGTAGATCTCAGTACTACGGGGTATAATTAAATTGAAGCTTTTCAAAGCTTTTAAGAGTCTTCCTGAGCTTTTTAGAGTTTCTCAGAGCTCTTTCAGGGCTCTTAAGTGTTTTTCGGTTCTTAGGAAACATTCAAAGATAATCTTCATTATTATAGGGAATTTTGTTAGTACCATTCTTTATAAAGAATTAAGTTACTTTCAGTTGGGTTTAAAGAATCCACTGGCTAGTAGATACTAGTGCTACGAAATATAATTAACTTAAAGCCTTTTCAGAGCTTTTTAGAGTTTTTTAGAGCTCTTTAGATTTTTCAGAGCTCTTCAGATATTTTAGGGCTTTTTAGAGTTTTCAGGGTTTTTTTTAGAGTTTTCAAGGCTTTTTAGAGAACATTCAAAGTTGATCTTCACTATTGTAGGGATTTTTTTTATCATTCTTTAACGAATCTCATAGCTTGTAGATCCCAGTGCTACGAAGTATAATTAAATTTAAGCTTTACAAAGCTTTTAAGAGTCTTCCTGAGCTTTTTAGAGTTTCTTAGAGCTCTTTCAGGGCTCTTTAGTGTTTTTAGGGTTTTTAGGAAATATTCAAAAATAATCTTCATTATTATAGGAAATTTTGTTAGTATCATTCTTTATAAAGAATTAAGTTATTTTCAGTTGGGTTTAAAGAATCCCCTAGCTAGTAGATACTAGAACTACGAAATATAATTAATTAAAGTCTTTTCAGAGATTTTTATTTTCAGAGCTCTTTAGATTTTTCAGAGCTCTTTAGATATTTTAGGGATTTTTAGAGTTTTCAGGGTTTTTTAGAGTTTTCAACGATTTTTAGAGAACATTCAAAGTTAATCTTCATTATTATAGGGATTTGTTATTATCATTCTTTAACGAATCTCCTTGCTTGTAGATCTCAGTGCTGCGGAGTATAATTAAATTTAATCTTTTCAAAGCATATAAGAGTCTTCCTAAGCTTTTTAGAGTTTCTCATGGCTCTTTCAGGGCTCTTTAGCGTTTTTAGGGTTTTGAGGAAACATTCGAAGATGATCTTCATTATTGTAGGGAATTTTGTTAGTATCATTCTTTATAAAGAATTAAGTTACTTCCAGTTGGGTTTAAAGAATCCCATGGTTAGTAGATTCTAGTGCTACGAAATATAATTAACTTAAAGTTTTTTAAGAGCTTTTTAGAGTTTTTCAGAGCTCTTTAGATAGTTTTGGGATTTTTAAAGTTTTCAGGTTTTTTTTAGAGTTTTCAAGGCTTTTTAGAGAACATTCAAAGTTGATCTTCACTATTGTAGGGATTTGTTGTTATCATTCTTTAACGAATCTCCTAGCTTATAGAACCCAGTGCTACAAAGTATAATTAAATTTAAGCTTTTCAAAGATTTTATGAGTCTTCCTGAGCTTTTTAGAGTTTCACAGAGCTCTTTCAGGGCTCTTTAGTGTTTTTCGGGTTTTTAGGAAACATTCAAAGATAATCTTCATTATTATAGGGAATTTTGTTAGTATCATTCTTTATAAATAATTAAGTTACTTTCAGTTGGGTTTAAAGAATCCCCTGGCTAGTAGATACTAGTGCTACGAAATATAATTAACTTAAAGTTATTTTATAGCTTTTTTGAATTTTTCAGAGCTCTTTAGATTTTTCAGAGCTCATTAGATATTTTAGGGCTTTTTAGAGTTTTCAGGGTTTTTTAGAGTTTTCAAGGCTTTTTATGTTCTTAGGAAATACGTCTAGTAAAACTTGCATTTCTATGTACGTTGATTCAAGAAAATATGAAGGAAGTCAAATTTCACAATAGAAGAAGGATGAAAGACCATGCAGAACTAATCCAAATCCTAAAAAATTTCATCTATTTGAATCATATTGAAAGACAAAGCCAGTACAAAAATAAAGAGTTCATAAAAATGTTGAATTTAATATACGTTAACTCAAAAAAGTCTATACACTTCGTTATAAGTCAGAAATTGATTTCTGAGACTAAATTGTAAACTAGACAAACTCATCTTTAACAGAAAAAGTTTGAAAATTGTATTGTAATTACAATTAATATGTTCTAAGGAAATACGTCTAGTAAAAATTGCATTTCTATGTAAGTTAATTCAAGAAAATATGAAGGAAATCAAATTTCACAATAGAAGAAGGATGAAAGACCTTGCAGAACAAATCCAAATCCTAACAAATTTCATCTATCTTGAATCAAATAGAAAGACAAAGCAAACACAAAAAGAAAGAGTTCATAAAAATGTTGAATTTTATATACGTTAACTCAAAAAAGTTGACACATTTCGTTATAAGTCGGAAATTGATTTCTCAGACTAAATTATAAACTAGATAAACTCATCTTTAACAGAAAAAGTTTGTAAAATGTATTGTAATTACAATTAATATGTTCTAAGGCAATACGTCTAGTAAAAATTGTATTTCTATGTACGTTGATTCAAGAAAATATGAAGAAAGTCAAATTTCACAATAGAAGAAAGATGAAAGACCATGCAGAACTAATCCAAATCCTAACAAATTTCATCTATCTTGAATCAAATAGAAAGACAAAGCCAACACAAAAAGAAAGAGTTCATAAAAATGTTGAATTTTATATACGTTAACTCAAAAAAGTCTACACATTTCGTTAAAAGTCGAAAATTGATTTCTGAGACTAAATTGTAAACTAGATAAACTCATCTTTAACAGAAAAAGTTTGAAAAATGTATTGTAATTACAATTAATATGTTCTAAGGCAATACGTCTAGTAAAAATTGCATTTCTATGTACGTTAATTCAAGAAAATATGAAGGAAGTCAAATTTCACAATAGAAGAAGGATGAAAGACCATGCAGAACTAATACTCATCTAACAAATTTCATCTATCTTGAATCAAATAGAAAGACAAAGCCAACACAAAAAGAAAGAGTTCATAAAAATGTTGAATTTTATATACGTTAACTCAAAAAAGTCTACACATTTCGTTAAAAGTCGAAAATTGATTTCTGAGACTAAATTGTAAACTAGATAAACTCATCTTTAACAGAAAAAGTTTGAAAAATGTATTGTAATTACAATTAATATGTTCTTAGGCAATACGTCTAGTAAAAATTGCATTTCTATGTACGTTGATTCAAGAAAATATGAAGGAAGTCAAATTTCACAATGGAAGAAAGATGAAAGACCATGCAGAACTAATCCAAATCCTAACAAATTTCATCTATTTTGAATCAAGTAGAAACACAAAGCCAACATAAAAAGAAAGAGTTCATAAAAATGTTTAATTTTATAAACGTTAACTCAAAATAGTCTACACATTTCGTTATAAGTCGCAATTGATTTCTGAGACTAAATTGTAAACTAGTTAAACTCATCTTTAACAGAAAAAGTTTGAAAAATATATTGTAATTACAATTAATATGTTCTAAGGCAATACCTCTAGTAAAAATTGCATTTCTATGTACGTTGATTCAAAAAAATATGAAGGAAGTCAAATTTCACAATAGAAGAAAGATGAAAGACCATGCAGAACTAATCCAAATCCTCACAAATTTCATCTATCTTGAATCAAATAGTAAGACAAAGCCAATACAAAAAGAAAGAGTTCATAAAAATGTTGAATTTTATATTTGTTAACTCAAAAAAGTCTACACACTTCGTTATACATCTGAAATTGATTTCTGAGACTAAAATGTAAACTAGATCAACTCATCTTTAACAGAAAAAGTTTGAAAAATGTATTAAAATTAAAATTAATATGTTTTAAGGCAATATGTCTAGTAAAAATTGCATTTCTATGTACGTTGATTCAAGAAAATATCAAGGAAGTCAAATTTCACAATAGAAGAAAGATGAAAGACCATGCAGAACTAATCCAAATCCTAACAAATTTCATCTATCTTGAATCAAATAGAAAGACAAAGCCAACATAAAAAGAAAGAGTTCATAAAAATGTTTAATTTTATAAACGTTAACTCAAAATAGTCTACACATTTCGTTATAAGTCGCAATTGATTTCTGAGACTAAATTGTAAACTAGATAAACTCATCTTTAACAGAAAAAGTTTGAAAAATGTATTGTAATTACAATTAATATGTTCTAAGGCAATACGTCTAGTAAAAATTGCATTTCTATGTACTTTGATTCAAGAAAATATGAAGGAAGTCAAATTTCACAATAGAAGAAGGATGAAAGACCATGCAGAACTAATCCAAATCCTAACAAATTTCATCTATCTTGAATCAAATAGAAAGACAAAGCGAACACAAAAAGAAAGAGTTCATAAAAATGTTGAGTTTGATATATGTTAACTAAAAAAAGTCTACACATTTCGTTATAAGTTGGAAATTGATTTCTGAGACTAAATTGTAAACTAGATAAACTCATCTTTAATAGAAAAAGTTTGAGAAATGTATTGTAATTACAATTAATATGTTCTAAGGCAATACGTCTAGTAAAAATTGTATTTCTATGTACGTTGATTCAAGAAAATATGAAGGAAGTCAAATTTCACAATAGAAGAAGGATGAAAGACCATGCAGAACTAATCCAAATCCTAACAAATTTCATCTATCTTGAATTAAATAGAAAGACAAAGCCAACACAAAAAGAAAGAGTTCATAAAAATGTTGAACTTTATATACGTTAACTTAAAAAAGTCTACACACTTCGTTATAAGTCGGAAATTGATTTCTGAGACTAAATTGTAAACTAGATAGACTCATCTTTAACAGAAAAAGTTTGAAAAATGTATTGTAATTACAATTATTATGTTCTAAGGCAATACGTCTTGTAAAAATTGCATTTCTATGTACGTTGGTTCAAGAAAATATGAAGGAAGTCAAATTTCACAATAGAAGAAGGATGAAAGACCATGCAGAACTAATCCAAATCCTAACAAATTTCATCTATCTTGAATCAAATAGAAAGACAAAGCCAACACAAAAAGAAAGAGTTCATAAAAATGTTTAATTTTATATACGTTAACTCAAAAAAGTCTACACATTTCGTTATAAGTCGGAAATTGATTTCTGAGACTAAATTGTAAACTAGATATACTCATATTTAACAGAAAAAGTTTGAAAAATGTATTGTAATTACAATTAATATGTTCTTAGGCAATACGTCTAGTAAAAATTGCATTTCTATGTACGTTGATTCAAGAAAATATGAAGGAAGTCAAATTTCACAATAGAAGAAGGATGAAAGACCATGCAGAACTAATCCAAATCCTAACAAATTTCATCTATCTTGAATCAAATAGAAAGACAAAGCCAACCCGAAAAGAAAGAGTTCATTAAAATGTTGAATTTAATATATGTTAACTCAAAAATGTTTACACAATTCGTTATAAGTCAGAAATTTATTTCTGAGATTAAATTGTAAATTAGATAAAGTCATCTTTAACAAAAAAAAGATTGAAAAATGTATCATAATTACAATTAATATGTTCTAAGGCAATACGTCTAGTAAAAATTGTATTTCTATGTAAGTTGATTCAAGAAAATATGAAGCAAGTCAAATTTCACAATAGAAGAAGGATGTAAGACCATCCAGAACTAATTCAAATGGTAACAAATTTCATCTATTTGAATCAAATTGAAAGACAAAGCCAATACAAAAATAAAGAGTTCATAAAAATGTTGAATTTAATATACGTTAACTCAAAAAAGTCTATACACTTCGTTATTAGTCAGAAATTGATTTCTGAGACTAAATTGTAAACTAGATAAACTCATCTTTAAAAAAAAAAGTTTGAAAAATGTATTGTAATTACAATTAATATGTTCATAGCCATTACATCTAGTAAAAATTGCATTTCTATGTACGTTGATTCAAGAAAATATGAAGGAAGTTAAAATGTATTGTAATTACAATTAATATGTTCTAAGGCAATACGTCTAGTAAAAATTGTATTTTTATGTACGTTGATTCAAGAAAATATGAAGCAAGTCAAATTTCACAATAGAAGAAGGATGAAAGACCATGCGGAACTAATCCAAATCCTAACAAATTTCATCTATCTTGAATCAAATAGAAAGACAAAGCCAACACAAAAAGAAAGAGTTCATAAAAATGTTGAATTTTATATACGTTAACTCAAAAAAGTCTACACATTTCGTTATAAGTTGAAAATTGATTTCTCAGACTAAATTGTAAACTAGATAAACTCATCTTTAACAGAAAAAGTTTGAAAATGTATTGTAATTACAATTAATATGTTCTAAGGCAATACGTCTAGTAAAAATTGTATTTCTATGTACTTTGATTCAAGAAAATATGAAGGAAGTCATATTTCACAATAGAAGAAGGATGAAAGACCATGCAGAACTAATCCAAATCCTAACAAATTTCATCTATCTTGAATCAAATAGAAAGACAAAGCCAACACGAAAAGAAAGAGTTCATAAAAATGTTGAATTTAATATATGTTAACTCAAAAATGTTTACACATTTCGTTATAAGTCAGAAATTTATTTCTGAGATTAAATTGTAAATTAGATAAAGTCATCTTTAACAAAAAAAAGATTGAAAAATGTATCATAATTACAATTAATATGTTCTAAGGCAATACGTCTAGTAAAAATTGTATTTCTATGTAAGTTGATTCAAGAAAATATGAAGCAAGTCAAATTTCACAATAGAAGAAGGATGTAAGACCATCCAGAACTAATTCAAATGGTAACAAATTTCATCTATTTGAATCAAATTGAAAGACAAATCCAATACAAAAATGAAGAGTTCATAAAAATGTTGAATTTAATATACGTTAACTCAAAAAAGTCTATACACTTCGTTATAAGTCAGAAATTGATTTCTGACACTAAATTGTAAACTAGATAAACTCATCTTTAAAAAAAAAAAGTTTGAAAAATATATTGTAATTACAATTAATATGTTCATAACCAATACATCTAGTAAAAATTGCATTTCTATGAACGTTGATTCAAGAAAATATGAAGGAAGTTAAAATGTATTGTAATTAAAATTAATATGTTCTAAGGCAATACGTCTAGTAAAAATTGTATTTCTATGTACGTTGATTCAAGAAAATATGAAGCAAGTCAAATTTCACAATAGAAGAAGGATGAAAGACCATGCAGAACTAATCCAAATCCTAACAAATTTCATCTATCTTGAATCAAATAGAAAGACAAAGCCAACACAAAAAGAAAGAGTTCATAAAAATGTTTAATTTTATATACGTTAACTCAAAATAGTCTACACATTTCGTTATAAGTCGCAATTGATTTCTGAGACTAAATTGTAAACTAGATAAACTCATCTTTAACTAGAAAAAGTTTGAAAAATGTATTGTAATTACAATTAATATGTTTTAAGGCAATACGTCTAGTAAAAATTGCATTTCTATGTACGTTGATTCAACAAAATATGAAGGAAGTCAAATTTCACAATAGAAGAAGTATGAAAGACCTTGCAGAACTAATCCAAATCCTAACAAATTTAATCTATCTTGAATCAAAGAGAAAGACAAAGCCGACACAAAAAGAAAGAGTTCATAAAAATGTTGAATTTTATATACGTTAACTCAAAAAAGTCTATAAACTTCGGTATAAGTCGGAAATTGAGTTCTGAGACTAAATTGTAAACTAGATAAACTCATCATTAACAGAAAAAGTTTGAAAAATATATTTTAATCACAAAGTATATGTTCTAAGGAATGACGTCTGGTAAAAATTGCATTTCTATGTACGTTAATTCAAGAAAATAAGAAGGAAGCCAAATTTCACAGTAGAAGAAGGATGAAAGACCAGCCAGAACAAATCCAAATGGTAACAAATTTCATCTATTTGAATCAAAATGAAAGACAAAGCCAATACAAAAATAAAGAGTTCATAAATATGTTGAATTTAATATACGTTAACTCAAAAAAGTCTATACACTTCGTTATAAGTCAGAAATTAATTTCTGAGACTAAATTGTAAACTAGATAAACTCATCTTTAACATAAAAAGTTTGAGAAATGTATTGTAATTACAATTAATATGTTCTAAGGCAATACGTCTAGTAAAAATTGTATTTCTATGTAAGTTGATTCAAGAAAATATGAAGCAAGTCAAATTTCACAATAGAAGAAAGATGAAAGACCTTGCAGAACAAATCCAAATCCTAACAAATTTCATCTATCTTGAATCAAATAGAAAGACAAAGCCAACACAAAAAGAAAGAGTTCATAAAAATGTTGAATTTTATATATGTTAACTCAAAAAAGTTTACACATTTCATTATAAGTCAGAAATTTATATCAAAGACTAAATTGTAATCTAGATAAACTCATCATTAACAGAAAAAGTTTGAAAAATGTATTCTAATTACAATTAATATGTTCTAAGGTAATACGTCTAGTAAAAATTGTATTTCTATGTACGTTGATTCAAGAAAATATGAAGCAAGTCAAATTTCACAATAGAAGAAGGATGAAAGACCATGCAGAACTAATCCAAATCCTAACAAATTTCATCAGACAAAGCCAACACAAAAAGAAAGAGTTCATAAAAATGTTGAATTTTATATACTTTAACTCAAAAAAGTCTACACATTTCGTTATAAGTCGAAAATTGATCTCTGAAACTAAATTGTAAACTAGATAAACTCATCTTTAACAGAAAAAGTTTGAAAAATGTATTGTAATTACAATTAATATGTTCTAAGGCAATACGTTTAGTAAAAATTGTATTTCTATGTACGTTGATTCAAGAAAATATGAAGGAAGCCAAATTTCACAATAGAAGAAGGATGAAAGACCATGCAGAACTAATCCAAATCCTAACAAATTTCATCTATCTTGAATCAAATAGAAAGACAAAGCCAACACAAATAGAAAGAGTTCATAAAAATGTTGAATTTTATATACTTTAACTCAAAAAAGTCTACACATTTCGTTATAAGTCGAAAATTGATTTCTGAGACTAAATTGTAAACTAGATAAACTCATCTTTAACAGAAAAAGTTTGAAAAATGTATTGTAATTACAATTAATATGTTCTAAGGCAATACGTCTAGTAAAAATTGTATTTCTATGTACGTTGATTCAAGAAAATATGAAGGAAGCCAAATTTCACAATAGAAGAAGGATGAAAGACCATGCAGAACTAATCCAAATCCTAACAAATTTCATCTATCTTGAATCAAATAGAAAGACAAAGCAAACACGAAAAGAAAGAGTTCATAAAAATGTTGAATTTTATATATGTTAACTCAAAAAAGTCTACACATGTCGTTATGAGTCGGAAAATGATTTCAAAAGAAAGAGTTCATAAAAATGTTTAATTTTATATACGTTAACTCAAAATAGTCTACACATTTCGTTATAAGTCGCAATTGATTTCTGAGACTAAATTGTAAACTAGATAAACTCATCTTTAACTAGAAAAAGTTTGAAAAATGTATTGTAATTACAATTAATATGTTTTAAGGCAATACGTCTAGTAAAAATTGCATTTCTATGTACGTTGATTCAACAAAATATGAAGGAAGTCAAATTTCACAATAGAAGAAGTATGAAAGACCTTGCAGAACTAATCCAAATCCTAACAAATTTAATCTATCTTGAATCAAAGAGAAAGACAAAGCCGACACAAAAAGAAAGAGTTCATAAAAATGTTGAATTTTATATACGTTAACTCAAAAAAGTCTATAAACTTCGGTATAAGTCGGAAATTGAGTTCTGAGACTAAATTGTAAACTAGATAAACTCATCATTAACAGAAAAAGTTTGAAAAATATATTTTAATCACAAAGTATATGTTCTAAGGAATGACGTCTGGTAAAAATTGCATTTCTATGTACGTTAATTCAAGAAAATAAGAAGGAAGCCAAATTTCACAGTAGAAGAAGGATGAAAGACCAGCCAGAACAAATCCAAATGGTAACAAATTTCATCTATTTGAATCAAAATGAAAGACAAAGCCAATACAAAAATAAAGAGTTCATAAATATGTTGAATTTAATATACGTTAACTCAAAAAAGTCTATACACTTCGTTATAAGTCAGAAATTAATTTCTGAGACTAAATTGTAAACTAGATAAACTCATCTTTAACATAAAAAGTTTGAGAAATGTATTGTAATTACAATTAATATGTTCTAAGGCAATACGTCTAGTAAAAATTGTATTTCTATGTAAGTTGATTCAAGAAAATATGAAGCAAGTCAAATTTCACAATAGAAGAAAGATGAAAGACCTTGCAGAACAAATCCAAATCCTAACAAATTTCATCTATCTTGAATCAAATAGAAAGACAAAGCCAACACAAAAAGAAAGAGTTCATAAAAATGTTGAATTTTATATATGTTAACTCAAAAAAGTTTACACATTTCATTATAAGTCAGAAATTTATATCAAAGACTAAATTGTAATCTAGATAAACTCATCATTAACAGAAAAAGTTTGAAAAATGTATTCTAATTACAATTAATATGTTCTAAGGTAATACGTCTAGTAAAAATTGTATTTCTATGTACGTTGATTCAAGAAAATATGAAGCAAGTCAAATTTCACAATAGAAGAAGGATGAAAGACCATGCAGAACTAATCCAAATCCTAACAAATTTCATCAGACAAAGCCAACACAAAAAGAAAGAGTTCATAAAAATGTTGAATTTTATATACTTTAACTCAAAAAAGTCTACACATTTCGTTATAAGTCGAAAATTGATCTCTGAAACTAAATTGTAAACTAGATAAACTCATCTTTAACAGAAAAAGTTTGAAAAATGTATTGTAATTACAATTAATATGTTCTAAGGCAATACGTTTAGTAAAAATTGTATTTCTATGTACGTTGATTCAAGAAAATATGAAGGAAGCCAAATTTCACAATAGAAGAAGGATGAAAGACCATGCAGAACTAATCCAAATCCTAACAAATTTCATCTATCTTGAATCAAATAGAAAGACAAAGCCAACACAAATAGAAAGAGTTCATAAAAATGTTGAATTTTATATACTTTAACTCAAAAAAGTCTACACATTTCGTTATAAGTCGAAAATTGATTTCTGAGACTAAATTGTAAACTAGATAAACTCATCTTTAACAGAAAAAGTTTGAAAAATGTATTGTAATTACAATTAATATGTTCTAAGGCAATACGTCTAGTAAAAATTGTATTTCTATGTACGTTGATTCAAGAAAATATGAAGGAAGCCAAATTTCACAATAGAAGAAGGATGAAAGACCATGCAGAACTAATCCAAATCCTAACAAATTTCATCTATCTTGAATCAAATAGAAAGACAAAGCAAACACGAAAAGAAAGAGTTCATAAAAATGTTGAATTTTATATATGTTAACTCAAAAAAGTCTACACATGTCGTTATGAGTCGGAAAATGATTTCTGAGACTAAATTGTAAACTAGATAAACTCATCTTTAACAGAAAAAGTTTGAAAATGTATTGTAATTACAATTAATATGTTCTAAGGAAATACGTCTAGTAAAAATTGTATTTCTATGTACGTTGATTCAAAAAAATATGAAGGAAGTCAACTTTCACAATAGAAGAAGGAATAAAGACCATGCATCACTAATCCAAATCCTAACAAATTTCATCTATCTTGAATCAAATAGAAAGACAAAGCCAACACGAAAAGAAAGAGTTCATAAAAATGTTGAATTTTATATAGGTTAACTCAAAAAAGTCAACACGTTATAAGTCGCAATTGATTTCTGAGACTAAATATTAAACTAGATAAACTCATTTTTAACAGAAAAAGTTTGAAAAATGTATTGTAATTACAATTAATATGTTCTTAGGCAATACGTCTAGTAAAAATTGCATTTCTATGTACGTTGATTCAAGAAAATATGAAGGAAGTCAAATTTCACAATAGAAGAAGGATGAAAGACCATGCAGAACTAATCCAAATCCTAACAAATTTCATCTATTTGAATCAAATTGAAAGACAAAGCCAATACAAAAATAAAGAGTTCATAAAAATGTTGAATTTAATATACGTTAACTCAAAAAAGTCTATACACTTCGTTATAAGTCAGAAATTGATTTCTGAGACTAAATTGTAAACTAGATAAACTCATCTTTAACAGAAAAAGTTTGAGAAATGTATTGTAATTACAATTAATATGTTCTAAGGCAATACGTCTAGTAAAATTGCATTTCTATGTACGTTGATTCAAGAAAATATGAAGGAAGTCAACTTTCACAATAGAAGAAGGATGAAAGACCATGCAGAACTAATCCAAATCCTAAAAAATTTCATCTATCTTGAATCAAATAGAAAGACAAAGCCAACACAAAAAGAAAGAGTTCATAAAAATGTTTAATTTTATATACGTTAACTCAAAATAGTCTACACATTTCGTTATAAGTCGCAATTGATTTCTGAGACTAAATTGTAAACTAGATAAACTCATCTTTAACTAGAAAAAGTTTGAAAAATGTATTGTAATTACAATTAATATGTTTTAAGGCAATACGTCTAGTAAAAATTGCATTTCTATGTACGTTGATTCAAGAAAATATGAAGCAAGTCAAATTTCACAATAGAAGAAGGATGAAAGACCATGCAGAACTAATCCAAATCCTAACAAATTTCATCTATCTTGAATCAAATAGAAAGACAAAGCCAACACGAAAAGAAAGAGTTCATAAAAATGTTGAATTTAATATATGTTAACTCAAAAAAGTTTACACATTTAGTTATAAGTCAGAAATTTATTTCTGAGATTAAATTTTAAACTAGATAAAGTCATCTTTAACAAAAAAAAAAAGATTGAAAAATGTATCATAATTACAATTCATATGTTCTAAGGCAATACGTCTAGTAAAAATTGTATTTCTATGTACGCTGATTCAAGAAAATATGAAGCAAGTCAAATTTCACAATAGAAGAAGGATGAAAGACCATGCAGAACTAATCCAAATCCTAACAAATTTCATCTATCTTGAATCAAATAGAAAGACAAAGCCAACACAAAAAGAAAGAGTTCATAAAAATGTTGAATTTCATATATGTTAACTCAAAAAAGTTTACACATTTCGTTATAAGTCAGAAATTTATTTCTGAGACTAAATTGTAAACTAGATAAACTCATCTTTAACAGAAAAAGTTTGAAAAATGTATTCTAATTACAATTAATATGTTCTAAGGCAATACGTCTAGTAAAAATTGTATTTCTATGTACGTTGATTCAAGAAAATAAGAAGCAAGTCAAATTTCACAATAGAAGAAGAATGAAAGACCATGGAGAACTAATCCAAATCCTAACAAATTTCATCAGACAAAGCCAACACAAAAAGAAAGAGTTCATAAAAATGTTGAATTTTATATACTTTAACTCAAAAAAGTCTACACATTTCGTTATAAGTCGAAAATTGATTTCTGAGACTAAATTGTAAACTAGATAAACTCATCTTTAACAGAAAAAGTTTGAAAAATGTATTGTAATTACAATTAATATGTTCTAAGGCAATACGTCTAGTAAAAATTGCATTTCTATGTAAGTTGATTCAAGAAAATATGAAGCAAGTCAAATATCACAATAGAAGAAGGATGAAAGACCATGCAGAACTAATCCAAATCCTAACATATTTCATCTATCTTGAATCAAATAGAAATACAAAGCCAACACAAATAGAAAGAGTTCATAAAAATGTTGAATTTTATATACTTTAACTCAAAAAAGTCTACACATTTCGTTATAAGTCGAAAATTGATTTCTGAGACTAAATTGTAAACTAGATAAACTCATCTTTAACAGAAAAAGTTTGAAAAATGTATTGTAATTACAATTAATATGTTCTAAGGCAATACGTCTAGTAAAAATTGTATTTCTATGTACGTTGATTCAAGAAAATATGAAGGAAGCCAAATTTCACAATAGAAGAAGGATGAAAGACCATGCAGAACTAATCCAAATCCTAACAAATTTCATCTATCTTGAATCAAATAGAAAGACAAAGCAAACACGAAAAGAAAGAGTTCATAAAAATGTTGAAATTTATATACGTTAACTCAAAAAAGTCTACACATTTCGTTATAAGTCGCAATTGATTTCTGAGACTAAATTGTAAACTAGATAAACTCATCTTTAACAGAAAAAGTTTGAAAAATGTATTGTAATTACAATTAATATGTTCTTAGGAAATACCTCAAGTAAAAATTGCATTTCTATGTACATTGATTCAAGAAAATATGAAGGAAGTCAAATTTCACAATAGAAGAAGGATGAAAGACCATGCAGAACTAATCCAAATCCTAACAAATTTCATCTATTTGAATCAAATTGAAAGACAAAGCCAATACAAAAATAAAGAGTTCATAAAATTGTTGAATTTAATATACGTTAACTCAAAAAAGTCTATACACTTCGTTATAAGTTAGAAATTGATTTCTGAGACTAAATTGTAAACTAGATAAACTCATCTTTAACAGAAAAAGTTTGAGAAATGTATTGTAATTACAATTAATATGTTCTAAGGCAATACGTCTAGTAAAAATTGTATTTCTATGTAAGTTGATTCAAGAAAATATGAAGCAAGTCAAATTTCACAATAGAAGAAGGTTGAAAGACCTTGCAGAACAAATCCAAATCCTAACAAATTTCATCTATCTTGAATCAAATAGAAAGACAAAGCCAACACGAAAAGAAAGAGTTCATAAAAATGTTGAATTTAATATATGTTAACTCAAAAAAGTTTACACATTTAGTTATAAGTCAGAAATTTATTTCTGAGATTAAATTTTAAACTAGATAAAGTCATCTTTAACAAAAAAAAAAGATTGAAAAATGTATCATAATTACAATTCATATGTTCTAAGGCAATACGTCTAGTAAAAATTGTATTTCTATGTACGCTGATTCAAGAAAATATGAAGCAAGTCAAATTTCACAATAGAAGAAGGATGAAAGACCATGCAGAACTAATCCAAATCCTAACAAATTTCATCTATCTTGAATCAAATAGAAAGACAAAGCCAACACAAAAAGAAAGAGTTCATAAAAATGTTGAATTTCATATATGTTAACTCAAAAAAGTTTACACATTTCGTTATAAGTCAGAAATTTATTTCTGAGACTAAATTGTAAACTAGATAAACTCATCTTTAACAGAAAAAGTTTGAAAAATGTATTCTAATTACAATTAATATGTTCTAAGGCAATACGTCTAGTAAAAATTGTATTTCTATGTACGTTGATTCAAGAAAATATGAAGCAAGTCAAATTTCACAATAGAAGAAGAATGAAAGACCATGCAGAACTAATCCAAATCCTAACAAATTTCATCAGACAAAGCCAACACAAAAAGAAAGAGTTCATAAAAATGTTGAATTTTATATACTTTAACTCAAAAAAGTCTACACATTTCGTTATAAGTCGAAAATTGATTTCTGAGACTAAATTGTAAACTAGATAAACTCATCTTTAACAGAAAAAGTTTGAAAACTGTATTGTAATTACAATTAATATGTTCTAAGGCAATACGTCTAGTAAAAATTGCATTTCTATGTAAGTTGATTCAAGAAAATATGTTGCAAGTCAAATATCACAATAGAAGAAGGATGAAAGACCATGCAGAACTAATCCAAATCCTAACAAATTTCATCTATCTTGAATCAAATAGAAATACAAAGCCAACACAAATAGAAAGAGTTCATAAAAATGTTGAATTTTATATACTTTAACTCAAAAAAGTCTACACATTTCGTTATAAGTCGAAAATTGATTTCTGAGACTAAATTGTAAACTAGATAAACTCATCTTTAACAGAAAAAGTTTGAAAAATGTATTGTAATTACAATTAATATGTTCTAAGGCAATACGTCTAGTAAAAATTGTATTTCTATGTACGTTGATTCAAGAAAATATGAAGGAAGCCAAATTTCACAATAGAAGAAGGATGAAAGACCATGCAGAACTAATCCAAATCCTAACAAATTTCATCTATCTTGAATCAAATAGAAAGACAAAGCAAACACGAAAAGAAAGAGTTCATAAAAATGTTGAAATTTATATACGTTAACTCAAAAAAGTCTACACATTTCGTTATAAGTCGCAATTGATTTCTGAGACTAAATTGTAAACTAGATAAACTCATCTTTAACAGAAAAAGTTTGAAAAATGTATTGTAATTACAATTAATATGTTCTAAGGCAATACGTCTAGTAAAAATTGCATTTCTATGTAAGTTGATTCAAGAAAATATGAAGCAAGTCAAATATCACAATAGAAGAAGGATGAAAGACCATGCAGAACTAATCCAAATCCTAACATATTTCATCTATCTTGAATCAAATAGAAATACAAAGCCAACACAAATAGAAAGAGTTCATAAAAATGTTGAATTTTATATACTTTAACTCAAAAAAGTCTACACATTTCGTTATAAGTCGAAAATTGATTTCTGAGACTAAATTGTAAACTAGATAAACTCATCTTTAACAGAAAAAGTTTGAAAAATGTATTGTAATTACAATTAATATGTTCTAAGGCAATACGTCTAGTAAAAATTGTATTTCTATGTACGTTGATTCAAGAAAATATGAAGGAAGCCAAATTTCACAATAGAAGAAGGATGAAAGACCATGCAGAACTAATCCAAATCCTAACAAATTTCATCTATCTTGAATCAAATAGAAAGACAAAGCAAACACGAAAAGAAAGAGTTCATAAAAATGTTGAAATTTATATACGTTAACTCAAAAAAGTCTACACATTTCGTTATAAGTCGCAATTGATTTCTGAGACTAAATTGTAAACTAGATAAACTCATCTTTAAAAAAAAAAGTTTGAAAAATGTATTGTAATTACGATTAATATGTTCATAGGCAATACATCTAGTAAAAATTGCATTTCTATGTACGTTGATTTAAGAAAATATGAAGGAAGTTAAAATGTATTGTAATTACAATTAATATGTTCTAAGGCAATACGTCTAGTAAAAATTGTATTTCTATGTACGTTGATTCAAGAAAATATGAAGCAAGTCAAATTTCACAATAGAAGAAGGATGAAAGACCATGCAGAACTATTCCAAATCCTAATAAATTTCATCTATCTTGAATCAAATAGAAAGACAACCAACACAAAAAGAAAGAGTTCATAAAAATGTTGAATTTTATATACGTTAACTCAAAAAAGTCTACACATTTCGTTATAAGTCGAAAATTGATTTCTGATACTAAATTGTAAACTAGATAAACTCATCATTAACATAAAAAGTTTGAAAAATGTATTTTAATCACAAATTATATGTTCTAAGGAATTACGTCTAGTAAAAATTGCATTTCTATGTACGTTAATTCAAGAAAATATGAAGGAAGCCAAATTTCACAATAGAAGAAGGATGAAAGACCAGCCAGAACTAATCCAAATGGTAACAAATTTCATCTATCTTGAATCAAATAGAAAGACAAAGCCAACACAAAAATAAAGAGTTCATAACAATGTTGAATTTAATGTACGTTAACTCAAAAAATTGACACATTACGTTATAAGTCGAAAATTAATTTCTGAGACTAAATTGTAAACTAGATAAACTCATCTTTAACAGGAAAAGTTTGAAAAATGTATTGTAATTACAATTAATATGTTCATAGCCAATACATCTAGTAAAAATTGCATTTCTATGTATGTTGATTCAAGAAAATATGAAGGAAGTTAAAATGTATTGTAATTACAATTAAAATGTTCTAAGGCAATACGTCTAGTAAAAATTGTATTTATATGTACGTTGATTCAAGAAAATATGAAGCAAGTCAAATTTCACAATAGAAGAAGGATGAAAGACCATGCATAACTAATCCAAATCCTAACAAATTTCATCTATCTTGAATCAAATTGAAAGACAAAGCCAACACAAAAAGAAAGAGTTCATAAAAATGTTGAATTTTATATACGTTAACTCAAAAAATTCTACACATTTCGTTATAAGTCGAAAATTGATTTCTGAGACTAAATTGTAAACTAGATAAACTCATCTTTAACAGAAAAAGTTTGAGAAATGTATTGTAATTACAATTAATATGTTCTAAGGCAATACGTCTAGTAAAAATTGTATTTCTATGTAAGTTGATTCAAGAAAATATGAAGCAAGTCAAATTTCACAATAGAAGAAGGATGAAAGACCTTGCAGAAAAAATTCAAATCCTAACAAATTTCATCTATCTTGAATCAAATAGAAAGACAAAGCCAACACAAAAAGAAAGAGTTCATAAAAATGATGAATTTTGTATACGTAAACTCAAAAAAGTTGACACATTTCGTTATAATTCGGAAATTGATTTCTCAGACTAAATTATAAACTAGATAAACTCATCTTTAACATAAAAAGTTTGTAAAATGTATTGTAATTACAATTAATATGTTCTAAGGCAATACGTCTAGTAAAAATTGTATTTCTATGTACGTTGATTCAAGAAAATATGAAGCAAGTCAAATTTCACAATAGAAGAAGGATGAAAGACCATGCAGAACTAATCCAAATCCTAACAAATTTCATCTATCTTGAATCAAATAGAAAGACAAAGCCAACACGAAAAGAAAGAGTTCATAAAAATGTTGAATTTAATATATGTTAACTCAAAAAAGTTTACACATTTAGTTATAAGTCAGAAATTTATTTCTGAGATTAAATTTTAAACTAGATAAAGTCATCTTTAACAAAAAAAAAAGATTGAAAAATGTATCATAATTACAATTAATATGTACTAAGGCAATACGTCTAGTAAAAATTGTATTTCTATGTACGCTGATTCAAGAAAATATGAAGCAAGTCAAATTTCACAATAGAAGAAGGATGAAAGACCATGCAGAACTAATCCAAATCCTAACAAATTTCATCTATCTTGAATCAAATAGAAAGACAAAGCCAACACAAAAAGAAAGAGTTCATAAAAATGTTGAATTTCATATATGTTAACTCAAAAAAGTTTACACATTTCGTTATAAGTCAGAAATTTATTTCTGAGACTAAATTGTAAACTAGATAAACTCATCTTTAACAGAAAAAGTTTAAAAAATTTATTCTAATTACAATTAATATGTTCTAAGGCAATACGTCTAGTAAAAATTGTATTTCTATGTACGTTGATTCAAGAAAATATGAAGCAAGTCAAATTTCACAATAGAAGAAGAATGAAAGACCATGCAGAACTAATCCAAATCCTAACAAATTTCATCAGACAAAGCCAACACAAAAAGAAAGAGTTCATAAAAATGTTGAATTTTATATACTTTAACTCAAAAAAGTCTACACATTTCGTTATAAGTCGAAAATTGATTTCTGAGACTAAATTGTAAACTAGATAAACTCATCTTTAACAGAAAAAGTTTGAAAAATGTATTGTAATTACAATTAATATGTTCTAAGGCAATACGTCTAGTAAAAATTGCATTTATATGTACGTTGATTCAAGAAAATATGAAGGAAGTCGGATTTCACAATAGAAGAAGGATGAAAGACCATGCAGAACTAATCCAAATCCTAACAAATTTCATCTATCTTGAATCAAATAGAAAGACAAAGCCAACACAAAAAGAAAGAGTTCATAAAAATGTTGAATTTTATATACGTTAACTCAAAAAAGTCTACACATTTCGTTATAAGTCGGAAATTGATTTCTGAGACTAAATTGTAAACTAGATAAACTCATCTTTAACAGAAAAAGTTTTGTAAAATGTATTGTAATTACGATTAATATGTTCTAAGGCAATATGTCTTGTAAAAATTGCATTTCTATGTACGTTGATTCAAGAAAATATGAAGGAAGTCAAATTTCACAATAGAAGAAGAATGAAAGACCTTGCAGAACTAATCCAAATCCTAACAAATTTCATCTATTTGAATAAAATTGAAAGACAAAGCCAATACAAGTGTATTGTAATTACAATTAATATGTTCTAAGGCAATACGTCTAGTAAAAATTGCATTTCTATGTACGTTGATTCAAGAAAATATGAAGGAAGTCGGATTTCACAATAGAAGAAGGATGAAAGACCATGCAGAACTAATCCAAATCCTAACAAATTTCATCTATCTTGAATCAAATAGTCTTGAATCAAATAGAAAGACAAAGCCAACACAAAAAGAAAGAGTTCAAAAAAATGTTGAATTTTATATACGTTAACTCAAAAAAGTCTACACATTTCGTTATAAGTCGAAAATTGATTTCTGAGACTAAATTGTAAACTAGATAAACTCATCTTTAACAGAAAAAGTTTGAAAAATGTATTGTAATTACAATTAATATGTTCTAAGGCAATACGTCTAGTAAAAATTGCATTTATATGTACGTTGATTCAAGAAAATATGAAGGAAGTCGGATTTCACAATAGAAATAGGATGAAAGACCATGCAGAACTAATCCAAATCCTAACAAATTTCATCTATCTTGAATCAAATAGAAAGACAAAGCCAACACAAAAAGAAAGAGTTCATAATAATGTTGAATTTTATATACGTTAACTCAAAAAAGTCTACACATTTCGTTATAAGTCGAAAATTGATTTCTGAGACTAAATTGTAAACTAGATAAACTCATCTTTAACAGAAAAAGTTTGAAAAATGTATTGTAATTACAATTAATATGTTCTAAGGCAATACGTCTAGTAAAAATTGCATTTCCATGTACGTTGATTCAAGAAAATATGAAGGAAGTCAAATTTCACAATAGAAGAAGTATGAAAGACCTTGCAGAACTAGTCCAAATCCTAACAAATTTCATCTATTTGAATCAAATTGAAAGACAAAGCCAATACAAGTGTATTGTAATTACAATTAATATGTTCTAAGGCAATACGTCTAGTAAAAATTGCATTTCTATGTATGTTGATTCAAGAAAATATGAAGGAAGTCGAATTTCACAATAGAAGAAGGATGAAAGACCATGCAGAACTAATCGAAATCCTAACAAATTTCATCTATCTTGAATCAAATAGAAAGACAAAGCCAACACAAAAAGAAAGAGTTCATAAAAATGTTGAATTTTATATACGTTAACTCAAAAAAGTCTACACATTTCGTTATAAGTCGAAAATTGATTTCTGAAACTAAATTGTAAACTAGATAAACTCATCTTTAACAGAAAAAGTTTGAAAAATGTATTGTAATTACAATTAATATGTTTTAAGGCAATACGTCTAGTAAAAATTGCATTTCTATGTACGTTGATTCAACAAAATATGAAGGAAGTCAAATTTCACAATAGAAGAAGTATGAAAGACCTTGCAGAACTAATCCAAATCCAAACAAATTTCATCTATCTTGAATCAAATAGAAAAGACAAAGCCGACACAAAAAGAAAGAGTTCATAAAAATGTTGAATTTTATATACTTTAACTCAAAAAAGTCTACACATTTCGTTATAAGTTGAAAATTGATTTCTGAGACTAAATTGTAAACTAGATAAACTCATCTTTAACAGAAAAAGTTTGAGAAATGTATTGTAATTACAATTAATATGTTCTAAGGCAATACGTCTAGTAAAAATTGCATTTCTATGTACGTTGATTCAACAAAATATGAAGGAAGTCAAATTTCACAATAGAAGAAGTATGAAAGACCTTGCAGAACTAATCCAAATCCTAACAAATTTAATCTATCTTGAATCAAATAGAAAGACAAAGCCGACACAAAAAGAAAGAGTTCATAAAAATGTTGAATTTTATATACGTTAACTCAAAAAAGTCTATAAACTTCGGTATAAGTCGAAAATTGAGTTCTGAGACTCAATTGTAAACTAGATAAACTCATCATTAACAGAAAAAGTTTGAAAAATGTATTTTAATCACAAATTATATGTTCTAAGGAATTACGTCTAGTAAAAATTGCATTTCTATGTACGTTAATTCAAGAAAATATCAAGGAAGCCAAATTTCACAATAGAAGAAGGATGAAAGACCAGCCAGAACTAATCCAAATGGTAACAAATTTCATCTATTTGAATCAAATTGAAAGACAAAGCCAATACAAAAATAAAGAGTTCATAAAAATGTTGAATTTAATATACGTTAACTCAAAAAAGTCTATACACTTCGTTATAAGTCAGAAATTGATTTCTGAGACTAAATTGTAAACTAGATACACTCATCTTTAAAAAATAAAGTTTGAAAAATGTATCATAATTACAATTAATATGTTCTAAGGCAATACGACTAGTAAAAATTGTATTTCTATGTACGCTGATTCAAGAAAATATGAAGCAAGTCAAATTTCACAATAGAAGAAGGATGAAAGACCATGCAGAACTAATCCAAATCCTAACAAATTTCATCTATCTTGAATCAAATAGAAAGACAAAGCCAACACAAAAAGAAAGAGTTCATAAAAATGTTGAATTTCATATATGTTAACTCAAAAAAGTTTACACATTTCGTTATAAGTCAGAAATTTATTTCTGAGACTAAATTGTAAACTAGATAAACTCATCTTTAACAGAAAAAGTTTGAAAAATGTATTCTAATTACAATTAATATGTTCTAAGGCAATACATCTAGTAAAAATTGTATTTCTATGTACGTTGATTCAAGAAAATATGAAGCAAGTCAAATTTCATAATAGAAGAAGAATGAAAGACCATGCAGAACTAATCCAAATCCTAACAAATTTCATCAGACAAAGCCAACACAAAAATAAAGAGTTCATAAAAATGTTGAATTTTATATACTTTAACTCAAAAAAGTCTACACATTTCGTTATAAGTCGAAAATTGATTTCTGAGACTAAATTGTAAACTAGATAAACTCATCTTTAACAGAAAAAGTTTGAAAACTGTATTGTAATTACAATTAATATGTTCTAAGGCAATACGTCTAGTAAAAATTGCATTTCTATGTAAGTTGATTCAAGAAAATATGTTGCAAGTCAAATATCACAATAGAAGAAGGATGAAAGACCATGCAGAACTAATCCAAATCCTAACAAATTTCATCTATCTTGAATCAAATAGAAATACAAAGCCAACACAAATAGAAAGAGTTCATAAAAATGTTGAATTTTATATACTTTAACTCAAAAAAGTCTACACATTTCGTTATAAGTCGAAAATTGATTTCTGAGACTAAATTGTAAACTAGATAAACTCATCTTTAACAGAAAAAGTTTGAAAAATGTATTGTAATTACAATTAATATGTTCTAAGGCAATTCGTCTAGTAAAAATTGTATTTCTATGTACGTTGATTCAAGAAAATATGAAGGAAGCCAAATTTCACAATAGAAGAAGGATGAAAGACCATGCAGAACTAATCCAAATCCTAACAAATTTCATCTATCTTGAATCAAATAGAAAGACAAAGCAAACACGAAAAGAAAGAGTTCATAAAAATGTTGAAATTTATATACGTTAACTCAAAAAAGTCTACACATTTCGTTATAAGTCGCAATTGATTTCTGAGACTAAATTGTAAACTAGATAAACTCATCTTTAACAGAAAAAGTTTGAAAAATGTATTGTAATTACAATTAATATGTTCTTAGGAAATATGTCAAGTAAAAATTGCATTTCTATGTACGTTGATTCAAGAAAATATGAAGGAAGTCAAATTTCACAAAAGAAGAAGGATGAAAGACCATGCAGAACTAATCCAAATCGTAACAAATTTCATCTATTTGAATCAAATTGAAAGACAAAGCCAATACAAAAATAAAGAGTTCATAAAATTGTTGAATTAAATATACGTTAACTCAAAAAAGTCTATACACTTCGTTATAAGTTAGAAATTGATTTCTGAGACTAAATTGTAAACTAGATAAACTCATCTTTAACAGAAAAAGTTTGAGAAATGTATTGTAATTACAATTAATATGTTCTAAGGCAATACGTCTAGTAAAAATTGTATTTCTATGTAAGTTGATTCAAGAAAATATGAAGCAAGTCAAATTTCACAATAGAAGAAGGTTGAAAGACCTTGCAGAACAAATCCAAATCCTAACAAATTTCATCTATCTTGAATCAAATAGAAAGACAAAGCCAACACAAAAAGAAAGAGTTCATAAAAATGTTGAATTTTGTATACGTAAACTCAAAAAAGTTGACACATTTCGTTATAAGTCGGAAATTGATTTCTCAGACTAAATTATAAACTAGATAAACTCATCTTTAACATAAAAAGTTTGTAAAATGTATTGTAATTACAATTAATATGTTCTAAGGCAATACGTCTAGTAAAAATTGTATTTCTATGTACGTTGATTCAAGAAAATATGAAGCAAGTCAAATTTCACAATAGAAGAAGGATGAAAGACCATGCAGAACTAATCCAAATCCTAACAAATTTCATCTATCTTGAATCAAATAGAAAGACAAAGCCAACACGAAAAGAAAGAGTTCATAAAAATGTTGAATTTAATATATGTTAACTCAAAAAAGTTTACACATTTAGTTATAAGTCAGAAATTTATTTCTGAGATTAAATTTTAAACTAGATAAAGTCATCTTTAACAAAAAAAAAAGATTGAAAAATGTATCATAATTACAATTAATATGTACTAAGGCAATACGTCTAGTAAAAATTGTATTTCTATGTACGCTGATTCAAGAAAATATGAAGCAAGTCAAATTTCACAATAGAAGAAGGATGAAAGACCATGCAGAACTAATCCAAATCCTAACAAATTTCATCTATCTTGAATCAAATAGAAAGACAAAGCCAACACAAAAAGAAAGAGTTCATAAAAATGTTGAATTTCATATATGTTAACTCAAAAAAGTTTACACATTTCGTTATAAGTCAGAAATTTATTTCTGAGACTAAATTGTAAACTAGATAAACTCATCTTTAACAGAAAAAGTTTAAAAAATTTATTCTAATTACAATTAATATGTTCTAAGGCAATACGTCTAGTAAAAATTGTATTTCTATGTACGTTGATTCAAGAAAATATGAAGCAAGTCAAATTTCACAATAGAAGAAGAATGAAAGACCATGCAGAACTAATCCAAATCCTAACAAATTTCATCAGACAAAGCCAACACAAAAAGAAAGAGTTCATAAAAATGTTGAATTTTATATACTTTAACTCAAAAAAGTCTACACATTTCGTTATAAGTCGAAAATTGATTTCTGAGACTAAATTGTAAACTAGATAAACTCATCTTTAACAGAAAAAGTTTGAAAAATGTATTGTAATTACAATTAATATGTTCTAAGGCAATACGTCTAGTAAAAATTGCATTTCTATGTACGTTGATTCAACAAAATATGAAGGAAGTCAAATTTCACAATAGAAGAAGTATGAAAGACCTTGCAGAACTAATCCAAATCCTAACAAATTTAATCTATCTTGAATCAAATAGAAAGACAAAGCCGACACAAAAAGAAAGAGTTCATAAAAATGTTGAATTTTATATACGTTAACTCAAAAAAGTCTATAAACTTCGGTATAAGTCGAAAATTGAGTTCTGAGACTCAATTGTAAACTAGATAAACTCATCATTAACAGAAAAAGTTTGAAAAATGTATTTTAATCACAAATTATATGTTCTAAGGAATTACGTCTAGTAAAAATTGCATTTCTATGTACGTTAATTCAAGAAAATATCAAGGAAGCCAAATTTCACAATAGAAGAAGGATGAAAGACCAGCCAGAACTAATCCAAATGGTAACAAATTTCATCTATTTGAATCAAATTGAAAGACAAAGCCAATACAAAAATAAAGAGTTCATAAAAATGTTGAATTTAATATACGTTAACTCAAAAAAGTCTATACACTTCGTTATAAGTCAGAAATTGATTTCTGAGACTAAATTGTAAACTAGATACACTCATCTTTAAAAAATAAAGTTTGAAAAATGTATCATAATTACAATTAATATGTTCTAAGGCAATACGACTAGTAAAAATTGTATTTCTATGTACGCTGATTCAAGAAAATATGAAGCAAGTCAAATTTCACAATAGAAGAAGGATGAAAGACCATGCAGAACTAATCCAAATCCTAACAAATTTCATCTATCTTGAATCAAATAGAAAGACAAAGCCAACACAAAAAGAAAGAGTTCATAAAAATGTTGAATTTCATATATGTTAACTCAAAAAAGTTTACACATTTCGTTATAAGTCAGAAATTTATTTCTGAGACTAAATTGTAAACTAGATAAACTCATCTTTAACAGAAAAAGTTTAAAAAATTTATTCTAATTACAATTAATATGTTCTAAGGCAATACGTCTAGTAAAAATTGTATTTCTATGTACGTTGATTCAAGAAAATATGAAGCAAGTCAAATTTCACAATAGAAGAAGAATGAAAGACCATGCAGAACTAATCCAAATCCTAACGAATTTCATCAGACAAAGCCAACACAAAAAGAAAGAGTTCATAAAAATGTTGAATTTTATATACTTTAACTCAAAAAAGTCTACACATTTCGTTATAAGTCGAAAATTGATTTCTGAGACTAAATTGTAAACTAGATAAACTCATCTTTAACAGAAAAAGTTTGAAAAATGTATTGTAATTACAATTAATATGTTCTAAGGCAATACGTCTAGTAAAAATTGCATTTCTATTAAAGTTGATTCAAGAAAATATGAAGCAAGTCAAATATCACAATAGAAGAAGGATGAAAGACCATGCAGAACTAATCCAAATCCTAACAAATTTCATCTATCTTGAATCAAATAGAAATACAAAGCCAACAGAAATAGAAAGAGTTCATAAAAATGTTGAATTTTATATACTTTAACTCAAAAAAGTCTACACATTTCGTTATAAGTCGAAAATTGATTTCTGAGACTAAATTGTAAACTAGATAAACTCATCTTTAACAGAAAAAGTTTGAAAAATGTATTGTAATTACAATTAATATGTTCTAAGGCAATACGTCTAGTAAAAATTGTATTTCTATGTACGTTGATTCAAGAAAATATGAAGGAAGCCAAATTTCACAATAGAAGAAGGATGAAAGACCATGAAGAACTAATCCAAATCCTAACAAATTTCATCTATCTTGAATCAAATAGAAAGACAAAGCAAACACGAAAAGAAAGAGTTCATAAAAATGTTGAAATTTATATACGTTAACTCAAAAAAGTCTACACATTTCGTTATAAGTCGCAATTGATTTCTGAGACTAAATTGTAAACTAGATAAACTCATCTTTAACAGAAAAAGTTTGAAAAATGTATTGTAATTACAATTAATATGTTCTTAAGAAATACGTCAAGTAAAAATTGCATTTCTATGTACGTTGATTCAAGAAAATATGAAGGAAGTCAAATTTCACAATAGAAGAAGGATGAAGGACCATGCAGAACTAATCCAAATCGTAACAAATTTCATCTATTTGAATCAAATTGAAAGACAAAGCCAATACAAAAATAAAGAGTTCATAAAGTTGTTGAATTTAATATACGTTAACTCAAAAAAGTCTATACACTTCGTTATAAGTTAGAAATTGATTTCTGAGACTAAATTGTAAACTAGATAAACTCATCTTTAACAGAAAAAGTTTGAGAAATGTATTGTAATTACAATTAATATGTTCTAAGGCAATACGTCTAGTAAAAATTGTATTTCTATGTAAGTTGATTCAAGAAAATATGAAGCAAGTCAAATTTCACAATAGAAGAAGGTTGAAAGACCTTGCAGAACAAATCCAAATCCTAACAAATTTCATCTATCTTGAATCAAATAGAAAGACAAAGCCAACACAAAAAGAAAGAGTTCATAAAAATGTTGAATTTTTTATACCTTAACTCAAAAAAGTTGACACATTTCGTTATAAGTCGGAAATTGATTTCTCAGACTAAATTATAAACTAGATAAACTCATCTTTAACAGAAAAAGTTTGTAAAATGTATTGTAATTTCAATTAATATGTTCTAAGGCAATACGTCTAGTCAAAATTGTATTTCTATGTAAGTTGATTCAAGAAAATATGAAGCAAGTCAAATTTCACAATAGAAGAAGGATGTAAGACCATCCAGAACTAATTCAAATGGTAACAAATTTCATCTATTTGAATCAAATTGAAAGACAAAGCCAATACAAAAATAAAGAGTTCATAAAAATGTTGAATTTAATATACGTTAACTCAAAAAAGTCTATACACTTCGTTATAAGTTAGAAATTGATTTCTGAGACTAAATTGTAAACTAGATAAACTCATCTTTAACAGAAAAAGTTTGAGAAATGTATTGTAATTACAATTAATATGTTCTAAGGCAATACGTCTAGTAAAAATTGTATTTCTATGTAAGTTGATTCAAGAAAATATGAAGCAAGTCAAATTTCACAATAGAAGAAGGTTGAAAGACCTTGCAGAACAAATCCAAATCCTAACAAATTTCATCTATCTTGAATCAAATAGAAATACAAAGCCAACACAAAAAGAAAGAGTTCATAAAAATGTTGAATTTTGTATACGTTAACTCAAAAAAGTTGACACATTTCGTTATAAGTCGGAAATTGATTTCTCAGACTAAATTATAAACTAGATAAACTCATCTTTAACAGCAAAAGTTTGTAAAATGTATTGTAATTTCAATTAATATGTTCTAAGGCAATACGTCTAGTAAAAATTGTATTTCTATGTAAGTTGATTCAAGAAAATATGAAGCAAGTCAAATTTCACAATAGAAGAAGGATGTAAGACCATCCAGAACTAATTCAAATGGTAACAAATTTCATCTATTTGAATCAAATTGAAAGACAAAGCCAATACAAAAATAAAGAGTTCATAAAAATGTTGAATTTAATATACGTTAACTCAAAAAATTCTATACACTTCGTTATAAGTCAGAAATTGATTTCTGAGACTAAATTGTAAACTTGATAAACTCATCATTAACATAAAAAGTTTGAAAAATGTATTTTAATCACAAATTATATGTTCTAAGGAATTACGTCTAGTAAAAATTGCATTTCTATGTATGTTAATTCAAGAAAATATGAAGGAAGCCAAATTTCACAATAGAAGAAGGATGAAAGACCAGCCAGAACTAATCCAAATGGTAACAAAATTCATCTATCTTGAATCAAATAGAAAGACAAAGCCAATACATAAATAAAGAGTTCATAAAAATGTTGAATTTTATATACGTTAACTCAAAAAGTCTACACACTTCGTTATAAGTCGGAAATTGATTTCTGAGACTATATTGTAAACTAGATAAACTCATCTTTAACAGAAAAAGTTTGAAAAATGTATTGTAATTACAATTAATATGTTCTAAGGCAATACGTCTAGTAAAAATTGCATTTCTATGTAAGTTGATTCAAGAAAATATGAAGGAAGTCAAATTTCACAATAGAAGAAGGATGAAAGACCATGCAGAACTAATCCAAATCCTAACAAATTTCATCTATCTTGAATCAAATAGAAAGACAAATCCAACACAAAAATTAAGAGTTCATAAAAATGTTGAATTTAATATACGTTAACTCAAAAAAGTCTACACACTTCGTTATAAGTCGGAAATTGATTTCTGAGACTAAATTGTAAACTAGATAAACTCATCTTTAACAGAAAAAGTTTGAAAAATGTATTGTAATTACAATTAATATGTTCCAAGGCAATACGTCTAGTAAAAATTGCATTTCTATGTACGTTGATTGAAGAAAATATAAAGGAAGTCAAATTTCACAATAGAAGAAGGATGAAAGACCATGCAGAACTAATCCAAATCCTAACAAATTTCATCTATCTTGAATCAAATAGAAAGACAAAGCCAACACAAAAAGAAAGAGTTCATAAAAATGTTGAATTTTATATACGTTAACTCAAAAAAGTCTACACATTTCGTTATAAGTCGAAAATTGATTTCTGAGACTAAATTGTAAACTAGATAAACTCATCTTTAACAGAAAATGTTTGAAAAATGTACTGTAATTACAATTAATATGTTCTAAGGCAATACGTCTAGTAAAAATTGTATTTCTATGTACGTTGATTCAAGAAAATATGAAGGAAGTCAAATTTCACAATAGAAGAAGGATGAAAGACCATGCAGAACTAATCCAAATCCTAACAAATTTCATCTATCTTGAATCAAATAGAAAGACAAAGCCAACACAAAAAGAAAGAGTTCATAAAAATGTTGAATTTTATATACGTTAACTCAAAAAAGTCTACACATTTCGTTATAAGTCGAAAATTGATTTCTGAGACTAAATTGTAAACTAGATAAACTCATCTTTAACAGAAAAAGTTTGAAAAATGTATTGTAATTACAATTAATATGTTCTAAGGCAATACGTCTAGTAAAAATTGTATTTCTATGTACGTTGATTCAAGAAAATATGAAGGAAGTCAAATTTCACAATAGAAGAAGGATGAAAGACCATGCAGAACTAATCCAAATCCTAACTTGAATCAAATAGAAAGACAAAGCTAACACAAAAAGAAAGAGTTCATAAAAATGTTGAATTTTATATACGTTAACTCAAAAAAGTCTACACATTTCGTTATAAGTCGAACATTGATTTCTGAGACTAAATTGTAAACTAGATAAACTCATCTTTAACAGAAAAAGTTTGAGAAATGTATTGTAATTACAATTAATATGTTCTAAGGCAAGACGTCTAGTAAAAATTGCATTTCTATGTACGTTGATTCAACAAAATATGAAGGAAGTCAAATTTCACAATAGAAGAAGGATGAAAGACCTTGCAGAACTAATCCAAATCCTAACAAATTTCATCTATCTTGAATCAAATAGAAAGACAAAGCCAACACAAAAAGAAATAGTTCATAAAAATGTTGAATTTTATATACGTTAACTCAAAAAAGTTGACACATTTCGTTATAAGTCGGAAATTGATTTCTGAGACTAAATTGTAAACTAGATAAACTCAACTTTAACAGAAAAAGTTTGAGAAATGTATTGTAAGTACAATTAATATGTTCTAAGGCAATACGTCTAGTAAAATTTGTATTTTTATGTACGTTGATTCAAGAAAATATGAAGGAAGTCAAATTTGACAATAGAAGAAGGATGAAATACCATGCAGAAGTAATCCAAATCCTAACAAATTTCATCTATCTTGAATCAAATAGAAAGACAAAGCAAACACAAAAAGAAAGAGTTCATAAAAATGTTGAATTTAATATATGTTAACTCAAAAAAGTTTACACATTTCGTTATAAGTCGGAAATTTTTTCTGAGATTAAATTGTAAACTAGATAAAGTCATCTTTAACAAAAAAAGTTTGAAAAATGTATTGTAATTACAATTAATATGTTCAAAGGCAATACGTCTAGTAAAAATTGCATTTCTATGTACATTGATTCAAGAAAATATGAAGGAAGTCAAATTTCACAATATAAGAAGGATGAAAGACCATGCAGAACTAATCCAAATCCTAACAAATTTCATCTATCTTGAATCAAATAGAAAGACAAAGCCAACACAAAAAGAAAGAGTTCATAAAAATGTTGAATTTTATATACGTTAACTCAAAAAAGTCTACACATTTCGTTATAAGTCGAAAATTGATTTCTGAGACTAAATTGTAAACTAGATAGACTCATCTTTAACAGAAAAAGTTTGAAAAATGTATTGTAATTACAATTAATATGTTCTAAGGCAATACGTCTAGTAAAAATTGCATTTCTATGTACGTTGATTCAAGAAAATATGAAGCAAGTCAAATTTCACAATTGAAGAAGGATGAATGACCATGCAGAACTAATCCAAATCCCAAAAAAATTTCATCTATCTTGAATCAAATAGAAAGACAAAGCCAACACAAAAAGAAAGAGTTCATAAAAATGTTTAATTTAATATATGTTAACTCAAAAAAGTCTACACACTTCGTTATATGTCGGAAATTGATTTCTGAGACTAAATTGTAAACTAGATAGACTCATCTTTAACAGAAAAAGTTTGAAAAATGTATTGTAATTACAATTAATATGTTCTAAGGCAATACGTCTAGTAAAAATTGCATTTCTATGTACGTTGATTCAAGAAAATATGAAGCAAGTTAAATTTCACAATAGAAGAAGGATGAAAGACCATGCAGAACTAATCCAAATCCTAACAAATTTCATCTATCTTGAATCAAATAGAAAGACAAAGCCAACACAAAAATAAAGAGTTCATAAAAATGTTGAATTTTATATACGTTAACTCAAAAAAGTCTACACATTTCGTTATAAGTCGAAAATTGATTTCTGAGACTAAATTGTAAACTAGATAAACTCATCTTTAACAGAAAAAGTTTGAAAAATGTATTGTAATTACAATTAATATGTTCTAAGGCAATACGTCTAGTAAAAATTGTATTTCTATGTACGTTGATTCAAGAAAATATGAAGGAAGTCAAATTTCACAATAGAAGAAGAATGAAAGACCTTGCAGAAATAATCCAAATCCTAACAAATTTCATCTATTTGAATAAAATTGAAAGACAAAGCCAATACAAGTGTATTGTAATTACAATTAATATGTTCTAAGGCAATACGTCTAGTAAAAATTGCATTTCTATGTATGTTGATTCAAGAAAATATGAAGGAAGTCGGATTTCACAATAGAAGAAGGATGAAAGACCATGCAGAACTAATCCAAATCCTAACAAATTTCATCTATCTTGAATCAAATAGTCTTGAATCAAATAGAAAGACAAAGCCAACACAAAAAGAAAGAGTTCATAAAAATGTTGAATTTTATATACGTTAACTCAAAAAAGTCTACACATTTCGTTATAAGTCGAAAATTGATTTCTGAGACTAAATTGTAAACTAGATAAACTCATCTTTAACAGAAAAAGTTTAAAAAATGTATTGTAATTACAATTAATATGTTCTAAGGCAATACGTCTAGTAAAAATTGCATTTCTATGTACGTCGACTCAAGAAAATATGAAGGAAGTCAAATTTCACAATAGAAGAAGGATGAAAGACCATGCAGAACTAATCCAAATCCTAACAAATTTCATCTATCTTGAATCAAATAGAAAGACAAAGCCAACACAAAAAGAAAGAGTTCATAAAAATGTAGAATTTTATATACGTTAACTCAAAAAAAGTCTACACATTTCGTTATAAGTCGAAAATTGATTTCTGAGACTAAATTGTAAACTAGATAAACTCATCTTTAACAGAAAAAGTTTGAAAAATGTATTGTAATTACAATTAATATGTTCTAAGGCAATACGTCTAGTAAAAATTGTATTTCTATGTACGTTGATTCAAGAAAATATGAAGCAAGTCAAATTTCACAATAGAAGAAGGATGAAAGACCATGCAGAACTAATCCAAATCCTAACAAATTTAATATATCTTGAATCAAATAGAAAGACAAAGCCAACACAAAAAGAAAGAGTTCATAAAAATGTTGAATTTAATATATGTAAACTCAAAAAAGTTTACATATTTCATTATAAGTCGAAAATTGATTTCTGAGACTAAATTGTAAACTAGATAAACTCATCTTTAACAGAAAAAGTTTGTAAAATGTATTGTAATTACAATTAATATGTTCTAAGGCAATACGTCTAGTAAAAATTGTATTTCTATGTACGTTGATTCAAGAAAATATGAAGCAAGTCAAATTTCACAATAGAAGAAGGATGAAAGACCATGCAGAACTAATCCAAATCCTAACAAATTTCATCTATCTTGAATCAAATAGAAAGACAAAGCCAACACAAAAAGAAAGAGTTCATAAAAATGTTTAATTTTATATACGTTAACTCAAAATAGTCTACACATTTCGTTATAAGTCGCAATTGATTTCTGAGACTAAATTGTAAACTAGATAAACTCATCTTTAACTAGAAAAAGTTTGAAAAATGTATTGTAATTACAATTAATATGTTTTAAGGCAATACGTCTAGTAAAAATTGCATTTCTATGTACGTTGATTCAAGAAAATATGAAGCAAGTCAAATTTCACAATAGAAGAAGGATGAAAGACCATGCAGAACTAATCCAAATCCTAACAAATTTCATCTATCTTGAATCAAATAGAAAGACAAAGCCAACACGAAAAGAAAGAGTTCATAAAAATGTTGAATTTAATATATGTTAACTCAAAAAAGTTTACACATTTAGTTATAAGTCAGAAATTTATTTCTGAGATTAAATTTTAAACTAGATAAAGTCATCTTTAACAAAAAAAAAAAGATTGAAAAATGTATCATAATTACAATTCATATGTTCTAAGGCAATACGTCTAGTAAAAATTGTATTTCTATGTACGCTGATTCAAGAAAATATGAAGCAAGTCAAATTTCACAATAGAAGAAGGATGAAAGACCATGCAGAACTAATCCAAATCCTAACAAATTTCATCTATCTTGAATCAAATAGAAAGACAAAGCCAACACAAAAAGAAAGAGTTCATAAAAATGTTGAATTTCATATATGTTAACTCAAAAAAGTTTACACATTTCGTTATAAGTCAGAAATTTATTTCTGAGACTAAATTGTAAACTAGATAAACTCATCTTTAACAGAAAAAGTTTGAAAAATGTATTCTAATTACAATTAATATGTTCTAAGGCAATACGTCTAGTAAAAATTGTATTTCTATGTACGTTGATTCAAGAAAATAAGAAGCAAGTCAAATTTCACAATAGAAGAAGAATGAAAGACCATGGAGAACTAATCCAAATCCTAACAAATTTCATCAGACAAAGCCAACACAAAAAGAAAGAGTTCATAAAAATGTTGAATTTTATATACTTTAACTCAAAAAAGTCTACACATTTCGTTATAAGTCGAAAATTGATTTCTGAGACTAAATTGTAAACTAGATAAACTCATCTTTAACAGAAAAAGTTTGAAAAATGTATTGTAATTACAATTAATATGTTCTAAGGCAATACGTCTAGTAAAAATTGCATTTCTATGTAAGTTGATTCAAGAAAATATGAAGCAAGTCAAATATCACAATAGAAGAAGGATGAAAGACCATGCAGAACTAATCCAAATCCTAACATATTTCATCTATCTTGAATCAAATAGAAATACAAAGCCAACACAAATAGAAAGAGTTCATAAAAATGTTGAATTTTATATACTTTAACTCAAAAAAGTCTACACATTTCGTTATAAGTCGAAAATTGATTTCTGAGACTAAATTGTAAACTAGATAAACTCATCTTTAACAGAAAAAGTTTGAAAAATGTATTGTAATTACAATTAATATGTTCTAAGGCAATACGTCTAGTAAAAATTGTATTTCTATGTACGTTGATTCAAGAAAATATGAAGGAAGCCAAATTTCACAATAGAAGAAGGATGAAAGACCATGCAGAACTAATCCAAATCCTAACAAATTTCATCTATCTTGAATCAAATAGAAAGACAAAGCAAACACGAAAAGAAAGAGTTCATAAAAATGTTGAAATTTATATACGTTAACTCAAAAAAGTCTACACATTTCGTTATAAGTCGCAATTGATTTCTGAGACTAAATTGTAAACTAGATAAACTCATCTTTAAAAAAAAAAGTTTGAAAAATGTATTGTAATTACGATTAATATGTTCATAGGCAATACATCTAGTAAAAATTGCATTTCTATGTACGTTGATTTAAGAAAATATGAAGGAAGTTAAAATGTATTGTAATTACAATTAATATGTTCTAAGGCAATACGTCTAGTAAAAATTGTATTTCTATGTACGTTGATTCAAGAAAATATGAAGCAAGTCAAATTTCACAATAGAAGAAGGATGAAAGACCATGCAGAACTATTCCAAATCCTAATAAATTTCATCTATCTTGAATCAAATAGAAAGACAACCAACACAAAAAGAAAGAGTTCATAAAAATGTTGAATTTTATATACGTTAACTCAAAAAAGTCTACACATTTCGTTATAAGTCGAAAATTGATTTCTGATACTAAATTGTAAACTAGATAAACTCATCATTAACATAAAAAGTTTGAAAAATGTATTTTAATCACAAATTATATGTTCTAAGGAATTACGTCTAGTAAAAATTGCATTTCTATGTACGTTAATTCAAGAAAATATGAAGGAAGCCAAATTTCACAATAGAAGAAGGATGAAAGACCAGCCAGAACTAATCCAAATGGTAACAAATTTCATCTATCTTGAATCAAATAGAAAGACAAAGCCAACACAAAAATAAAGAGTTCATAACAATGTTGAATTTAATGTACGTTAACTCAAAAAATTGACACATTACGTTATAAGTCGAAAATTAATTTCTGAGACTAAATTGTAAACTAGATAAACTCATCTTTAACAGGAAAAGTTTGAAAAATGTATTGTAATTACAATTAATATGTTCATAGCCAATACATCTAGTAAAAATTGCATTTCTATGTATGTTGATTCAAGAAAATATGAAGGAAGTTAAAATGTATTGTAATTACAATTAAAATGTTCTAAGGCAATACGTCTAGTAAAAATTGTATTTATATGTACGTTGATTCAAGAAAATATGAAGCAAGTCAAATTTCACAATAGAAGAAGGATGAAAGACCATGCAGAACTAATCCAAATCCTAACAAATTTCATCTATCTTGAATCAAATTGAAAGACAAAGCCAACACAAAAAGAAAGAGTTCATAAAAATGTTGAATTTTATATACGTTAACTCAAAAAATTCTACACATTTCGTTATAAGTCGAAAATTGATTTCTGAGACTAAATTGTAAACTAGATAAACTCATCTTTAACAGAAAAAGTTTGAGAAATGTATTGTAATTACAATTAATATGTTCTAAGGCAATACGTCTAGTAAAAATTGTATTTCTATGTAAGTTGATTCAAGAAAATATGAAGCAAGTCAAATTTCACAATAGAAGAAGGATGAAAGACCTTGCAGAAAAAATTCAAATCCTAACAAATTTCATCTATCTTGAATCAAATAGAAAGACAAAGCCAACACAAAAATAAAGAGTTCATAACAATGTTGAATTTAATGTACGTTAACTCAAAAAATTGACACATTACGTTATAAGTCGAAAATTAATTTCTGAGACTAAATTGTAAACTAGATAAACTCATCTTTAACAGGAAAAGTTTGAAAAATGTATTGTAATTACAATTAATATGTTCATAGCCAATACATCTAGTAAAAATTGCATTTCTATGTATGTTGATTCAAGAAAATATGAAGGAAGTTAAAATGTATTGTAATTACAATTAAAATGTTCTAAGGCAATACGTCTAGTAAAAATTGTATTTATATGTACGTTGATTCAAGAAAATATGAAGCAAGTCAAATTTCACAATAGAAGAAGGATGAAAGACCATGCATAACTAATCCAAATCCTAACAAATTTCATCTATCTTGAATCAAATTGAAAGACAAAGCCAACACAAAAAGAAAGAGTTCATAAAAATGTTGAATTTTATATACGTTAACTCAAAAAATTCTACACATTTCGTTATAAGTCGAAAATTGATTTCTGAGACTCAATTGTAAACTAGATAAACTCATCATAAAAATGTTGAATTTTATATACGTTAACTCAAAATAGTCTATAATTTCGGTATAAGTCAGAAATTGAGTTCTTAGACTAAATTGTAAACTGGATAAACTCATCATTAACAGAAAAATTTTGAAAAATGTATTTTAATCACAAATTATATGTTCTAAGGAATTACGTCTAGTAAAAATTGCATTTCTTTGTACGTTAATTCAAGAAAATATGAAGGAAGCCAAATTTCACAATAGAAGAAGGATGAAAGACTAGCCAGAACTAATCCAAATGGTAACAAATTTCATCTATCTTGAATCAAATAGAAAGACAAAGTCAACACAAAAATAAAGAGTTCATAAAAATGTTGAATTTAATATACGTTAACTCAAAAAAGTTGACACATTTCGTTATAAGTCGAAAATTAATTTCTGAGACTAAATTGTAAAATAGATAAAATCATCTTTAACAAAAAAAAAAGATTGAAAAATGTATCATAATTACAATTAATATGTTCTAAATCAATACGTCTAGTAAAAATTGTATTTCTATGTAAGTTGATTCAAGAAAATATGAAGCAAGTAAAATTTCACAATAGAAGAAGGATGAAAAACCAGCCAGAACTAATCCAAATGGTAACAAATTTCATCTATTTGAATCA